>NW_019416377.1:129427-131567 GCF_000390285.2 Anoplophora glabripennis | reverse complement strand
CATTATAACGAGCGTTCAAATAAAAACGTGGTCGAAGTTGGCTCTGACACATTGGACGTAGGGTGTAGCTTATAGCGATCAACTTAACCTCATTTCTCAACGAGCTGTATAGCAGCTGTCAGTTTCAATAACAAAGCGGCGATGAGAGATATAGAGATATAGATATATAGATATAAATATAGATCAGAGATATAGAGTAGTCCTACATCTCTGGCGGCGATACAGCGCTTTGACAGATGACGTTTAAGTTCATTTGCCATACGCTACGCCCTACGTCCAAATTTTCAGAACCAACATGACCACGTTTTTATTTGAACGCTCGTTATAACCGAGATGGGAAAAAATAAAAATCAGTTAACGTGTTTCGGCGTTTTTAAAAAAAATACTCATTCAAAAGATATGAATTTTATTCCGTACTTCTGGCCATCCCTGTATATACATGACAAGAAGTGCCAACTTACAAATAATAAAGTCAGCATACTCGTGCGTTGTTGCCAAGTTTCTGTTGCAACTTTTGCCATTTATTTATGTATATTGGGTAAAAAATAATATCTGAGAAATGGAAATATATAATTTTAAGTATTTTAAACTCGATTTTATTCAATATCTACAAGCGAATATCTCAAAATACTAGGGGCCCCCCGCGTCCCGGTTTACCACCCCTCCAGATGAAACACCCGATTCCTCCTTAATTAAACTGCGTATACTTCTTTTATAATCCCAACAAAAGTTCNCATTTGCGGTCGGGGTAGACGACGGATGGGGCCCACCTACGAAGGCTGTCCGGGCCTACACGAGATGTGGCAGGATAAAGAGGGATAATCCCCCTCGATCCCAAATCATTGAGGCCAATTTCTAGCCATGGAATAATGGCGCGTACTTCTTTTATGCTATAGGCTGTAAAAATGTATCGATCGTCGATATTAACTTGAATTTCTATTTCAGATAAGAACATCTTAACTCAAGCCCTGAACGATATCAGTTTTTTCCAATTATTTCCCAAGGTGAGTTATTTTCACGTTTAAATCAGGTCTGAGGCGAAGCCGGACCTATATTAAAATTCAAACGCTCCCAAGTCAGTTTAAAACGAATTTACTTGACGACTAACTTTGAGGCAATTTGGAGGATATCAAGATAAGGGGGCCATTTGAAAGGCTCCGCTATGCCATATTTCCGTGGCGAAATCGCATGTTGGCATTAATCGGTCCCATTATATTGCGTTGTCGGATTTAACAGTAAAGGGCAAATAATATGCTTTAAGATGTACAAATTGGCCGGTTACACGAATACCGGAAATATTTCTAATAAAATTTTAAGTTTACATAGCGGAAGGAGGGGCGTAAATTTCGCGTACCTATTTTTTATTTTAGTGTTTTGCAAAATGTATCTATAGCGTGTAATTTTGAATGGGGGTGATAGCTTGGCCTTGGGATAGTAGTCGACGGTGTGATTATGTATCTACCCAAAGGTTCATTAACACTGCGATATGCTTTAGTTCATATATGGGTAACCCCCGGCCCCCGGGTCGGATCCGGCCCTCGAGCAGCTTCAATCCGGCCCACGAGAGATTCAGAAAATTCAAATAACGATATCAATCCAAATCGATAAATAATATTATTAAGCGTACGCATGCGCAGTGGAACGCCACAGATCGAGTCATAAATAGTCGTTAAAAAGAGACAAGCAGATAAACATTTGAAGCACTCTCGTAAGATCGAGAGTATCCTAGTTGCTTATTGGGGGTAATATATAAACCGCTCAGCGCGCGTGCCATCTCATTACTTCTTAAGGGCCCCATATTCTTTAAATAGTGTTTTCCACAAAGACGAATAATTTTACACATTTAATAACTGAATAATCTAAAGCTTATCAAATAATAGGAATGTTATGTCATGCCATCTGGTTATTTTCAAAGACGCCGCAGTAAAACGAATAAACAGGTGCAAAAAACGATCAAACCATCAAGGTTTTAGGTACTGAAATCTACGAAAATACTAACTTTTTTATATATAATTCCACATGTAAATATTCTTATAACATTTACTTGCTTAGTCCTACATATAAAATTGTTTACTTTTATTTATAAGTACGTGAAAATAATTCTTAAAATGTGGGGTTAGAATAACAGCAAACGCATGTT
>NW_019416377.1:62321-124351 GCF_000390285.2 Anoplophora glabripennis | reverse complement strand
CCTAAGGGCCACCTTAGCAAAGCGCATCCCAGGCTGCATAGCCGCACTACCCTACCCAACCATACCACACATAAACATGACACTACCCCCGGGGTTTACACAGACGAGCCGGCGAAGCAAGAAGAGCGCCAGAAGAAAGGGCCCTAGCCGGCGGGGCCCAGCCAGGACAAAAGGAGGTCCCACAAAGCGCCTACACCGGCCGCATTTGCGGTCGGGGTAGACGACGGATGGGGCCCACCTACGAAGGCTGTCCGGGCCTACACGAGATGTGGCAGGATAAAGAGGGATAATCCCCCTCGATCCCAAATCATTGAGGCCAATTTCTAGCCATGGAATAATGGCGCGTACTTCTTTTATGCTATAGGCTGTAAAAATGTATCGATCGTCGATATTAACTTGAATTTCTATTTCAGATAAGAACATCTTAACTCAAGCCCTGAACGATATCAGTTTTTTCCAATTATTTCCCAAGGTGAGTTATTTTCACGTTTAAATCAGGTCTGAGGCGAAGCCGGACCTACATTAAAATTCAAACGCTCCCAAGTCAGTTTAAAACGAATTTACTTGACGACTAACTTTGAGGCAATTTGGAGGATATCAAGATAAGGGGGCCATTTGAAAGGCTCCGCTATGCCATATTTCCGTGGCGAAATCGCATGTTGGCATTAATCGGTCCCATTATATTGCGTTGTCGGATTTAACAGTAAAGGGCAAATAATATGCTTTAAGATGTACAAATTGGCCGGTTACACGAATACCGGAAATATTTCTAATAAAATTTTAAGTTTACATAGCGGAAGGAGGGGCGTAAATTTCGCGTACCTATTTTTTATTTTAGTGTTTTGCAAAATGTATCTATAGCGTGTAATTTTGAATGGGGATGATAGCTTGGCCTTGGGATAGTGGTCGACGCTGTAATTATGTATCTACCCAAAGATTCATTAACACTGCGATATGCTTTAGTTCATATATGGGCAACCCCCGACCCCCGGGACGGATCCGGCCCTCCACCAGCTTCAATTCGGCCCGCGAGAGATTCAGAAATTTCAAATAACGATATCAATTCAAATCGATAAATGATATTATTAAGCGTATGCAGTGGAACGCCACAGATCGAATCAGAAATAGTCGTTAGAAAGAGACAAACAGATAAACATTCGGGAAGCCGCCCGATGCGCTTGAAGCACTCTCGTACGATCGAGAGTATTTATTGGGGGTAATACATAAACCGCTCAGCGCGCGTGCCATCTCATTACTTCTTAACAACTAATAATAAGTTCGCATCGTATATTCGCGTACGGTNTAACTTGAATTTCTATTTCAGATAAGAACATCTTAACTCAAGCCCTGAACGATATCAGTTTTTTCCAATTATTTCCCAAGGTGAGTTATTTTCACGTTTAAATCAGGTCTGAGGCGAAGCCGGACCTATATTAAAATTCAAACGCTCCCAAGTCAGTTTAAAACGAATTTACTTGACGACTAACTTTGAGGCAATTTGGAGGATATCAAGATAAGGGGGCCATTTGAAAGGCTCCGCTATGCCATATTTCCGTGGCGAAATCGCATGTTGGCATTAATCGGTCCCATTATATTGCGTTGTCGGATTTAACAGTAAAGGGCAAATAATATGCTTTAAGATGTACAAATTGGCCGGTTACACGAATACCGGAAATATTTCTAATAAAATTTTAAGTTTACATAGCGGAAGGAGGGGCGTAAATTTCGCGTACCTATTTTTTATTTTAGTGTTTTGCAAAATGTATCTATAGCGTGTAATTTTGAATGGGGGTGATAGCTTGGCCTTGGGATAGTAGTCGACGGTGTGATTATGTATCTACCCAAAGGTTCATTAACACTGCGATATGCTTTAGTTCATATATGGGCAACCCCCGACCCCCGGGACGGATCCGGCCCTCCACCAGCTTCAATTCGGCCCGCGAGAGATTCAGAAATTTCAAATAACGATATCAATTCAAATCGATAAATGATATTATTAAGCGTATGCAGTGGAACGCCACAGATCGAATCAGAAATAGACGCTAGAAAGAGACAAATAGATGCGCTTGAAGCACTCTCGTAAGATCGAGAGTATTCTAGTTGCTTATTGGGGGTAATACATAAACCGCTCAGCGCGCGTGCCATCTCATTACTTCTTAACAACTAATAATAAGTTCGCATCGTATATTCGCGTACGGTCAAGAGTACGACCCGGGAAATATCCCAGCAAATTATATCAACATGTCTGGTTTAAAAAAGCGGAAAGTGGACACAGAATGTCGTCAATTCCAAGACAAATGGACTGATGAATGCTTTTTTATCTTGCGCAGTAGTAAACCTATATGTTTGTTGTGCAATGAAACAATTTCTGTTTTAAAAGAATACAATATGAAGCGGCATTACTCCAGCAAGCATTTCGCTCAATATAATTTACTCGGGCCAGTTAAGAAAGGATAAAATTAAAAAACACATTACCGATTTAGGGGAACAGCAACAAATGTTCCATTCACAAAAATCAAATCTAGACCGTGTTGTTAAAGCTAGTTTTATAATTAGTTCCAAAATAGCGAAATCATCGAAATCATTTTCTGAGGGACAGTTTGTTAAAGACTGCCTAACAGAAGTTGCAGAACTTTTGTATCCAGAAAAGAAGAAAGAGTTTGAGAAAGTAAGCTTATCGCGACATACTGTTGTTCGACGTATAGAGATGATGACTAGTGATAACAAAAAAACCTTGACCGATAGATTGGTTGGTTTTCAAGCATTTTCGATTGCTTTGGATGAGAGTACAGATTTATCTGACACAGCCCAGTTAGCTATTTTTATGCGAGGTGTTGATGAAGAATTTGCAGTGACAGAGGAATTACTGGCTTTACGGCCGCTCCAAGGGACCATTACTGGAAAAGATATTTTTGCCGAGGTGCAAAGTACTTTTGAGCAATATAGTTTGCAGTGGTGTAAATTACTTAGAGTGTGTACTGATGGTGCGCCTTCAATGGTCCATTCGACTGAAGAATGTTATGGATGTGGTAGTAAATACCATTATTTTCGTTACCATCGCCAGTTTAAAGCATTTTTGGATGAACTCTCTTCAGAACACGGTGATGTAACATATTATTGCGAAGTAAGGTGACTAAGCAAAGGTAAAATGCTAAAAAGGTTTTATGACCTTAGAAAAGAAATAGCTGATTTAATGGAAATGAAAGAGAAAACATTGCCGCAAATTTGTGATCCAACTTGGCTTTGTGACTTGGCATTCCTGGTAGACATCACAGGACACTTAAATGACCTGAACTTGAAGCTTCAAAAACAAGGCAATTAGTAAATCAGCTGTTCAGTCATCTTAAAGCTTTTCAAAACAAAATTCGCTTGTGGGAAACATAAATGAGAAGTAAAAACTGTTTTCATTTTTTAATATTATCCAGTCACGAAAACATTGAATACGGTCGCTATGCTGAAGAACTGGAACTACTGTCAGAGCAATTCACTGATCGATTTTCCGATTTTAAGAATATGGATAGCACTTTTAATATTTTTGCAAATCCTTGTAAGTGTAATGTGGAAGATGCTCCGCTTCACCTACAAAAAATGGTGTCGATCGAGCTTCAGGAAGACTCATATTTGAAGTCTAAATTTGATGATGTGGAACTAAGCGAATTTTACAGAACATACCTTTCCGAAGAAAAGTATCCACGGCTGAGAGCTTTCACACGACAAATCATTTGCACATTCGGAAGCACCTATAAATGTGAGCAGCTTTTTTCAATAATGAAAATTAATAAAAATAAGCATCTTACACGGCTTACAGATGTTAATTTAGAAAACACTTTGCGCCTATATACTACTGATATTGACCCCAATATTCATCATCTTGTTTCTCATCTTCAAACTCAACTATCTCATAAATTTTCATTTGATTTTTCTATCTTTTTTTTATTAATTTGCTTTTTATATGTTTGATTATGCTAGCTGGTGTCCAAGGTGCCCCACGTCTGGCTGCTCCTCTACGACCTCTACCACCGAGGATTCAAGCAGCGCGAAACGAAATACGTGGCCGTTGCTTCGAAACTTTTCGACTCAGTCGGACTGACATACGCCGAGAACGCCCTCTGGACGCAAAAAGTGAGACTAGCGGCGGCTGTATCCCGACTTCGCATCAAGCACAACGCTTTGTTGCTAAGCGAACTCCTTCCGCCTCATCTAAAGAATGAGAAGGTCACGGAACAAGCCAAAAATGGACCTGTGACATGTTGGGTCAATCTAAAGAAGATTAGGTAAGGAGAACGAAATGGTACACATAACTTGAAAGGAGCCAAATCCTCCTTTCTTGAAGAACAAAGCTTAAAGATGATATTCTTGCAGCTATATCCGCTGTTTGATTCTAGAGACATGTCCAAACTAGTTGAAGAAATAGAACAGAGCTTTGGCATAAAGTTGACGACTATACCGGGAAAATTTGACAAGACCTGCTTCAAATGGGACAGTCACTGCCCTCAGATCATCGCTTTCCACGCTTCCATGAGACCCAAATTAGCCAGAAGCTGCTTCATCAGAGACCACCTAATGATCATTCAGGTCATAACTCCAATTTAATCTTGAAGAATACTGACTAAGTTTGTGTTCCAGGACAAGTCATTCTGTTTGGGACCAGCCACTTTTGGCAAACTGGTTGCCGATTTGGAATTAACTGGCAGCGTCATCCAGACGCACGTGAATTCTCCCAGAACCACAGCCTACTTGGCAACGCTGTTATGTCAGAACGATAAGATCAAGAGGCTCATGGCTTTCAGTGCAGGTAAAAGGTAAAACTTTCCGCTCATATCTAACACTGATTTGAAAACTAATGAGACTGTTCAATCATAAAAATTAAATTTGCTCGTACTCCTTTCAGGAAAGAGGACTACGAAAGTTACTTTCAAGAACTGGGCGTTACCAATATCACGATCTTTTCCGACCGCCTCATAGACACCCCTCCTGATGCCAGTTACATGGAAGAAGTGGTTGCTGTTTTCGCTACACCACCCAACAGTTACTCAGCGGTGGTAGACCCAATAGATCTGGTAAACTATCCTTAACTTTAATAATCTAAGGTCCACTCTCTCAGTATACCATTCTTCTAATGCGGTTGATTTATAACCTCGTTTATAACAATCTTTATTTTCTAGGTGTGTAGTCGTGGTGGAGACCTATCCATGTTAGAGGTACTGACCGAGGCTGACGACACCAAAGAAGCTAGGAAAAGAATCGCCGGAGTACTGGAAGAACAAAATATGACTCTAAGATTTGCCATGTCGAGACCACAGGTAAAGGCCAAGACCAATATGATTCTGAGAAAAATACGTGGCCTTTTTAGATCCAGTTCGTGTTGTATGAAACGCATTCGCAGCTAGAGGAAGAAAATAACGTGATGGTGAACAAGGCTCTGAGAGAAATCAACAGGGTGGCCAAGCTGCACCACGCCACTTTGCAGGGAAAGATAGCTGCTCCTCAAATGACGGAAACGCAATCTGTAAGGGACGAAATGCAATAAAAAAAAAGAAATATATACATGAAAAAATTTTCGAAAGTTTGCCAATTACATTCGAGACGCAGTTCTAATCGAATTAGTCATTCTAGCGTATTAATTTATATGTATTGCTGAAAATCAGTCTAATGTCGATAACTTTTAGGAAAGGGAAATCAACAACAACGAAAATCTCCAACCTCCAGATGGATTATCGTTGTCTACAAAGGCGTCTTCGGAGGGTCAGCTTTCGCTCCAGAGCGTCGAGATCGAGCAAAACGTGCTTGAAGAGGTGCAGGTAGATGAACAAAATACAGTTTTCGTAACACTTGTTTTTCAAAAAAAACGACAAACTTTTAGGTACCAAAAACGGACATGTTCGATCACCCAGATTTGCCAACTTTATGCCCAAAAGACAAGTGCACAAATTTTGAAAAAGAGGGTTGCTTCTTGGCACTATTGCAGAGAAAGGTAAGCAGTGTATAGACGACTGGCTCCGTCTGAAGGTTTAGGCTCACTCTCACTTACTTTCTCTTTATATCTGCAGCCTTATGAAATACATTCAAATGCAAATATAATATCTAATGTAAAATATCTTGCAATGGTAATAAAAAAATTTTAAAGGCAAAATCCAACTTTGAAAGGAATTTGTTTAGACGAAATTTTTTTCTTAGGAAGTGATTCGGCTGGATGACAAATACATGATCCAAATGGCAGAAAATAGAGGTCTTTTTGGGAGTAATACCACGACGGGAACTGCCAAGTCGAGATCGAGCAGAGCGGCTAAGAAAAAGCAAGAGAAATCGCCAGAGAAGTCGCAGAGACATAGGAAGAAATTGAAGGAATCAGAGGTACATTTTTCGCTGATGTTTTGAAATGAACTTACTGCTTTGGTACCTTTAACTTGAAATAATCATCATTTGGCGGTTCAATTTAAGATTTTCCGCGTGCTACGCAATCAGCAGACAAGATAATGTATATTTTTACTAACACAAGGGCCAAGGGCAAACATTCATCACGTCCCATGGATAAAACGACATTTAAAAAAGACAAAATATTGGCTTGTTACGATTGTTTGTTTATTTGTAAAACAGAGAGTGCCTCGATTTTATTTCCGTAAAAACTAGTATACCTTGGAAGAGTTAGAAAAATTCTGAGAACTAGTTAAGACCATGAATGAGGCATCACGAAATATTAAGAGTGTTTGTGTATATTTTCATTGCCAGGCCTAAGAAGTTTCCCAGAATATTATCCAACTACTTTCTAAAATCATAAATTATTAAACATTTGGAAGCTTTCTAGTATATCGATAAATTCCGAGATAAATTCATTGGTTTCTATCCTTTCTCAATGAGATACAACATGGTATGGTACCTATTTATGGTTGGTTTATAAAAAAGAATTAGTCCTAACTTAGTCTTAGTCTTAGTATTAACCTTTACACTAATCTTAGTATTAGTCCTAAGAATAGGTACACGTTTATAAAAACAATGTGTGGTCCTAATTTTATTAAGATTAACCAATGAGCGATTCGACTACACGCATGGCTAGTAATATCACAGCATAATATTTGTTTAATATTCTGTGGTAATGTTATTTTATTTGTTTTGTTGATGAGTGAAAAGAAAAATATAACCTATTACTATGGTAATGGCGTAATGGCGACCACCATAGACAAAGACATGAGAGCACTATGCTACGAAATGCAATACTTGTGCATGCGCACTTCTCAGATCTTAGTCTTAATCCTAGAAAAATTAAAAGATGCGAACTTTCAAGGTCATGTCTTAAGACCTCCTTACGACTAGGGATTTTTATAAACCGGTACATTACATTCTGTACATTTAACTCTTTAAGACTAAGATTAAGGTTAAGTTACGGCTAAGTTAGGACTAATACTTTTTTATAAACCAACCATTAGAAAAGTTTCACAGAATAAAAAATGAAGTGTGTATGTATGCAACAATATCCCATAAGTACTTTGAGAAAAAAATTAAAGCAGAACTAAAATATAAAAAATTTCGCCTACACATAATCAGTTTTCTATTTTGAGAAACTTGTGATTTATTATTCAGAAATGGTACTCTATAGAAGAATAATAAGGCATGCTGGTTTTTACGTATTTAAAATCAGGTAATGGCAGATTTTGTTGCACGAACATTTCTGAATCCCCACATTTCTTTTGTCTCTTACAAACGTTGTGCCACCTATCCGGAAACACACAGGATACATTATGTATATGTTATATCCAAACGGTAATACTGACTGTCTTGTACAACTTCAGCAATCGGCTGCAAGAGTACAGTAAGTTGAATAGCCAATTGGCTATGTAAGTAGGTAGATACTTTAACATCTTAGTTGTTAGTCTTAACCTATTAGGTACGAATGAACCAAATATCAAATTCAGTCCATGGTACAGAGTGCTCAGTCAGGTCGTTTTTCTAGATCGAGCGCATAGCCGCTCCAACTCACACTTTCCTCAGGCATACCAAGCGAACCGAGGAAGTCGAGAGCTGCGAGAAGTCCACTTCTTCGGAAAACAGATTAACTCAGTACCATCGGTGGTGGACTGAAACGACCAGGCACATTCTGGCTCTCAAAGGCAGTTTGGTCAAGCAAAAAATCATACCCCCGGAAAAAATAAAACACGCGAACCCAACAGCGATAGTTAACAGCATGGCGTCCCAGAATTTGTACGACGTAGACGAAGTCGCCGCCAACAGCAACAAAAACATGCGATTTCCAGTCTTCCCAAAGCTGAAGCTACCCAGAAAAAGCGTGTACGAGAAGGTGCAGATCCCCCTGCACATCACTTCCGTAGACTTTCCCAGGCCAAGGAGCAATGCTAAAGGCGCTAATTATTGAAATTTATCCGTCTAAGAGTGCGCTGTGATACATTTTTCTTTACATAGCTTATACATACCTAATATAATTATATTTTTAGAGTAACAGGTTTTGATTTACCTTTTATAACGACTCCTAAATTCGATCATTTACTGTAACGGAAAACACAAAAATTCCCACAATTTTATTACTGATCCATTTTCAAGGGTGCTGATACTGAACAAAAATCTGAAGTCAGTTTTGTACGGTCGAATCTAGTTTTCCAGAAAAGATGTTCAAAATTGTACTTCACACAACACATAAATCTGATTAAGTACCACTTTTTCCACTATTTTAGCCCAAATTGGTAGTTGTTTGTAGTAAGTAGGTAAAGTACCGTCATATATTACTTTATTACTAGTCGCCTTATTTATGTACATAAACAGGGCTAGTATAAGTATATAGGATTACCATAGTACCGCAGTTACTGACCAGTGGCCATTGTCAATGTCGGGTAAAATCCCTATTGCCAACCTTGAAATATAATTTCCAATTTTCAATACATTTTTACTTAATTTTTGGACAATTCATTAAGCAATACCTCAATATTTCTATCTGTAATACTACGACAATTAAGTTTTATAATAAATAATAAATAAACAGCACAAATTGTAGTAGTTAGGATATTCTGTGATCTAGCAGATAATAGCTAAGACTAAAGTATTTTTTCTGGAAAACTGGATTGACCGCACAAATCAATGGATCAACTCGACCAACACAAACTTTTGAAAAATTCGTAGGTAACCAACTTCTAGTAAACAAAAATTGAAAGCATATTCAATAAAAATCGAAAGGTAATATGTAATTTTCTGAATCTTCTTGATAATTAAATATATTCTATTCTAGACTGACCTGGTTGAAATCTATCGCGACGTGCCCGAATATCCAAAGAAACATGAAAGTGTACCAAGTCCCGTGTCTACTTCGAGGAATATTTTGGGAATGATGACAAGCATGCATATCAGACAACTCGTGTCTCCCTTCTGCAAGTATGGAGATGCAGCTGTAAAGACTGGGTACAAACTTCCGTCGGATGTAGTCGATAAGATTATTACCGTTCCGAAAGAACTGATCGTTGAAAATCCATCTGAAGTAATTGAAAATGAGAACGTTGAAGTTCAAGAACAAAGCATACAGTCAATTGCAAGAAGGAGTAAGAGTCGTCGACGTACTTTAGATAACACGCGTGTCAAGAAAATGAAAAGTGGTTTGGTTTCCTCCGTCAAGTTGAAAAAGAAAAATATTAAGTTACAAGAATTATTATCTAGAATCTGCACTCCCACTGAATCGAGTTTGAGAAGATCTTGGACGCAGGTAAAATTTAATTTTCCCATAAAGATGGTCCGATAGACGGCATTGAATCTAATTGTTTTGTGTTGCAGGTTGCTCAATCGAGTTCGGAAAATGGTAAAAAAATATTCGAAACGAGAATTCGTGTTCCAAGACTTTAAATATTTTAATTCGTTCTTGATATTCCTGTATACTTCACTGCTTGAAACAAGAAATATTATATTTAGGAAACATGCAAAACTCTTTATTATTGTCGTTATAATTTGAATAAATGTTTTGACGGTTTACGTTGTATTTTTCAAGCACAATTCGAAATTGCGGAACACACTTAACTTATCTATCTGAACGTACCGCAATGTTCAATGCGACTACCATAGAAACTTATTAACAACTATATGCTCTATGGCGACTACGAAATTAATAATTGAGATTGAGATTTGAGGTTACGTTGAGCCAAACGAAGTGTGAACTATAAAATGTTTTATTTCAAATAATTTCACAAACTATGTCCTATTTATTTTTTACCATCCATTTATAGTAGTCTTAATTGTAAGATGTCTGTGTTTATTATAAGATCATCTCGCTGGTAAGTATTAGAAAGTTATCATGTTTAAAAAGAAAATCAGAATTATTCAATAAAACCAAATTATATGATCTCATAGAGGTGACCTATTTATCGATTCTATTAAAATATTAATAGGTGATACTGTTTTTCATTAAATTATTTATCAGAAATTACCAGGATCTGTATGTGTGTAAACAGGTTGTTTACATTTTATATAAACAACCATCTCTTTAAAATATGTATGTAGATTATTTTAAATATTAACTGCATATGTTCCATATTGAAGACAAATTAGAAAAAATCAGTAGTTACTTCCTATGATTGTCTATTTGCTAGTGGTGTAGTGTATTTATATTCAATAATAAAAAAATTGTCTAGAAGTTGTAAAAATATTTACCCAATATATTCTTAGTTGATGCTCACTGAAGGAATAAAAGTGGAAAATTTTCGCTTCATCATTTCCAGGGATTTATTGACAAAATTTAAGGGCAAGAACAATATTTTTAACTGCTCAAAGTTTTCAAATACTGATATAGAAATTATGAATTAAAATTTTTAATAAGTAAGACATTTTCACTTATCAGGCTACAGTAGTTATATTATAACATTGAACTTGTTTGAAATGTAAGGTCAAATAAATATTTCTGATAAATGGCAAATAATTAAAATATTTATGAAAAAACTAGAACTACTTGTTGCTGATAAGATTATATAAAAAATGAAATATTTTAAAATGTTACATGTACAATAATCATTAATCAGTTTAAAATATTCTGCCCTGGGCTTTTTTTTATTTATTTTTTATAGAGTAGATTTTTATGTAAAAATTAAAAAATGTGTAATGAAATAAATTCCTTTATATTGATGATGCCTTAAATATTTCTTTTAACTGTCCAATTTGTATATTTTAAATATTACTATTTACTGGTCTTTATGTATACAGTATACAACAAGATAAACTTATCAGGGCAATAACAGTAAGTTCTAGACGCAAATGCGTTGATCTAACAAAAAGGGTATTGCTGATAAGATAAAAAATCTAATTTCAGATATTTTAAACGTAAAAAATTGGTATTTTTTTGCAAGAAACATTAATGTTGTTTCTATTTAATACATTTAGAACAATGTCAATAAACGAAGAAGTTATACAAACATTTATAAGAATTTCGTTCTTGAAAGTAAATCAGGGATTTATTTTGAAAACAGAGTATGTACCTAATACACACTGATTTGTTATTGAAAGCATTTGCTGCTGCTTTAGAAAACAATACAATTGTATTAACTGTTTATGACAAAGAAATTATTTCAACTTCGAATTTATCACATTTTTACTACCCACATGAATAGTAATCTTTACTGGAACTTATTCACATACCCACATGGTAATAAAAATGATTATTAGTAAAATATCTTCGCAATATGCGATTTGACTATAAAAATATTGCTATAATAATATTTTAAGGCTTCTGAAAACTGGACGTCTCAGACAAAACTTGACAATATGGAGCAAAGTATCTACCAATGACGCAAGGCCCCCCCTAAACTTGGCATGTAACAGATATGTATCGACAAAAAACAAGAGCTCGTCTGGTAAGTTTCTTTGTTAGCGAGATAACAAGGTCAGTGATACTGATAACATATCCACTTCCCTATATAAGCTCGAACAGAACAAGGAAACCCTCTTATTTGGCAGATCAACTCTGAAAAAAATGTCAGAGGATTACAGGGAAGAGGAATATTTTCTGTATATAGATTTACTTTTTTTATTCAAAGGTCTGGCCTTTTGGGTGACGTGCTCTAGAATTTCCCCTAAATAAAGTACATTTTAGATATGAAGGCGGGGATCTGGAACAATGAACTAATCTCTTTTGTGATTTTCTGTCGATATAGGTGAGTCGGAATGGAGAGCGATCTTTACCCGGTTCTTACCGGTAGGGTTGTGTTTAGTAGCCGTGATGCAATGGAGGATGTACAGGAAGCGGAACGCCGATAAAGTTGCTAGGCAATGGGAGATTAACTGTTACTGTATGCTGCCGTTGAGGACGGTGTCCAGATGGTGGGGGTGGCTCGCAGGTAACCCTTGTTTTTTTAAATTTATAACGAAATAGAAGCGAAAACGTTGAATAAAAGGCAAATGCAAACAAAATGCTTTGCATCCGCAGACGAAGCATCTGTTTGTTTTTCGCATTTTTAGAAAGGATTACTCTTATCAGTTGTTATCACAAATTGTTGAAGTGTGTCGGGTTTATAATTTTGACCCCAAAATTCCACTTTTTTATTATCTTTATGGGATATTCGCACTGTATTATTTTTAGAAATTCAATAAAAAAAATTCGTATTCATATTTAGTTAAAACTAACTTAAAAATTATAATTTTACTGCAAGAAGATTTAAATTTTTTTATTATTTTATCGACTTTTTATTTAATATGATTATTTATTTATTTGTTTTATTAATTTATTAACAATTTTATATGTATGTTATATACAATGTCCTTATTTATAATTGTACACCATTACATGATAATTAAAAAAAAAACAATTAAAAGTTTTAATATTTTTTTAAGTGGAACTTGAGAATGTACTTATTTGGAAACTAATTTTCTCGACATTGCATATTCTGAGCCTGCTACGATTGTTTTAAAAATTGCATTAGCAATATTTTTTTATCAAAAATTTGATAAAAAAGCCTACAGGATATATACAATTTCAAAAATGTGACGTTCCTATTTAATTTATTTCGTTTGTGTTGCTTTAATTTTTCCCGAGTTAATATCGAAGAAAAACAAAAAAATGTAACAGGCCAAACCTAGAAATGTAAAATTATTTGGTGTTCTTAGATTTCGAGTTAAGAATTTGTTGGTGACTTTGTTCAAAAGTTACACCTAAAAAAATTGTAGGTCTTATAATTTGCAGTATTGAGTTGTTGTTTAGTTATACATATATTAAATTTGTTCCCTGTATGTCTTCTATTGTAAAGACGAGTACATTCTGAATGTGGGTAAAAACACAAAGAAAAACTTTTTTCTGAATTTTCTCAAGTTTGACACTACCCGATTACTGCATTCTCAAGAAAATTGGAGAATATTTGACATTTTAATTGATAATAAATTCTTAATTTTATAACATCTAGAATTCTAGAACATAAATTTGCAGGTAAGTTTATGCTATATTTTGAAATACAATTTTTTTGTACAGGCAGTTTGAAAATTGCACAATTTTATCAAATTTCATAAATCTGAAAATCTTGACTTCTTATATCACAGAATAAAGTTTTGTCTTTATTTGTGATTTTTCTTAAAAAATGTTTTTATAAAATTTTGTTCATAAAATTGTTGAAAAACCGTCATATCTTTTAGACAAAGAACTACCAGCATTCTTGAGACCACCCGTATACAAACTATATGCCAACACATTCGGTGTAAATATATCAGAAGCCTTAAACGAAGACCTCATGTCTTACCCGAGCTTAGCAGACTTCTTTGCTAGACCTCTGAAAGATGGCATCAGGCTGATAGATAGGAACAGTTGTTTGGTATCCCCGTGTGACGGGACGGTACTTCATTTCGGAACAGTCCACACAGAACAAGTGGAACAGGTGAAGTTGGCGATTTTTCGTTTAGTTTTAATTTGACAAATCGTTTTTTTTTAGGTAAAAGGTGTTACATATTCTCTAAAAGATTTTCTTGGTGAAAATTCGTGGAGGAATAACAGTAATAATAGTAATAAAGATTTTAGGACGTCTTTACTTCATCAGCCTCATGTGGGGAATACACTGTATCAGTGTGTGATATACTTGGCCCCCGGCGACTATCACAGGTAAGTTTTAAATCATTCTAAATCGTTTATTGATGTTGTTTGTAAAATTATTTTCTTCTATTTTATATGTTGTAAAGTTACAAAACTCCTTGGCATTGCATTAATTGTGGCACACTTTTATCTTTCAGTTAATACTGGGTTCTTCCGTTTGAAAGTTATGAACAGAAAGAGCGTTCTATGTTTTCATTTTCTTTTTTCTCAGATAACACACATCTGTATGAATGATTTTAAAGACATATCCACGTCCAAAAAGATTCGAGTACAGTCTTTCATCACGTGGGTGCCAAACAGAGACTGTTACGATAAAGGTTAAAGTTCCTTTTTTTTTTCTATTTATCTACTTTATGATACGGTAAATAACGTCATAATTATTATGATCTGCTTAAACTCACTTTTTCTGAGGACCCGTATATTGATTTTCCCATGAGATCAAAGTTTATCTGGCGGGACCAGGTCAAAATTTATCTCCGTGTGTGGCGGTTCTTTTTTTTTAATGCGTACACATTTTTTTTTCCCAGAAATTGTACTCTTGTCTATTAGATGATAGGGGTTAATAGGTTATTTATTTATTTATTTGCCAATTTAAAACAAACATGTTATTAAAATTGTTAGCAATAGATATCTCGGTTTTAATAATAGAAACGTTGAAAGCAATAATTATTAGTGAGTTTAAAAATTATTTACAGTGGGCCAGCTTACAAAAACTTAGAATCAAAAATAATCTTTAACTTGAATAAATGTAACACTAAATTTTGTAACTGAGCAACTATTAATTTGCGAAATGGCAACATCGCAGCATAATTCTGAGGTTCCTTCGTGTTTTTAAACTTGATGAAAAAAGTGTCTGGTAATTTCTTTAATGGACTATTTTTTCAATAAGAACTGAAAATTTGTTTATGTAGTTTTATATCAGGTTTTCGCCTTTAATTCTCTTAAATTCAGAAATTATTGTAAGCACTGAGTGGTAAAAAAAATTTTTGGTGAATTTAAATATCCGAATTGAAGTCAATATTAACAAAACAATTGTAGTATTCATTTATCGATACTATAAGTGAAGTTAATGTTTTTTCACATAAAAATTCTTAATAATTTAACACTCAGTATTGCAAACAAAATTTTAAAGATTTTAAGATGTCAAGATATGTTTGTAAGTTGATTTTGTTTCTCTATGGCCAAATTTAGCCAAAGACCAAAGACCCCACACATTTTTCATAAAATAATGTAATTTTCTCTTAAAAATCTAAAAATCTTGTCCTTATTTGGTAATTACAAAATTAAAAATTACTATTGGTAGGAGATTTAAATTAAATATGTAAAGAATTGAAATACGCCACTACGTTACACCTTTCTTTGTAAATATTCACAATACTTCACTGCACTTCGACTCCTAAAACATAACGGCTAATTATCACGAGCTTGCGAACAAGAATGAACACATGACAATTAGCGGCCAACGCCTAAGCGTTGATCAATCGTAAAAGTTGCATAACTTAAAACGACATTATCAAAAGTACATATATTTTTTCCCATAATAAAACATAATAAATTTCTAACACATTGTGAAAGAATTAATAAAAATACGTTGTTACACATAAAAATAACCATGATAGAAAGATCTTACTATTTCTGCATTCAACTTAGGATCGCTTTTTCAAGTGGTCTCCTTATAAATGGAATTCATTATTCTTCAGAATCGTATTAGAGGTTAGATATCTGTGGCATATCTATTTTTTTGGTGTCGAAGAACATTTTTTGATTACAGTTGATAGAATTTTTAGAAAAAATTTTAAATTTCGTATATAATTTTTGAAATTATTTTGTTAAATATTTTCCTTGGACTGACAAATAATTTGGTAGTCTGTGAAAAACGGAAACCGTTATAGAGTTAAAATTTTTCAAATCTATCTTGAAAAACCTGGAAATATTAGGCAATTATTTAATCAAAATTTAATCGAATCTTTATCAGCTTCTAAAAGCAGAAATAGTTTGACGATTTTTGATAAAATAATTATTGTAGCCTTTATATCCCATAATTTAACAAAAGTTTAATTTTTGAACTGAACTGAATTTTTCAGTTTCTTTTTTCAATTTTTCTGGGAAAAAAGTCATTATTTTTTTGCCAACCAGTTTTTCTGCAAATTTTAAATCTCTAGTTGGCAGTCTTAAAACGTTCAGTCACTAAAATACGATTACTTGAAATTATTAAATAATGCAATATTTCAAAGAAATAACCATGAAAAAAATCTTACTGTTTCTACATTTTCAATTTGCATGGGCAAAAAATGGAAATAATTGTTAAGATTCTTGCCTATAAGGCTAAATCTCTTTGGCATACCTAAATTTTTGGTACTGAAAAAAATTGTTTAACTTCATTTAAAGGAATTTTTTGAAAAAAAAATGTTTCAATCACTATTTAACTTTTAAAATAATGATACTTTGTTAAATATTTTCTTTGAACTTTCAAAAAATTTGCAAAATGGTGGTCTCTGAAAGACGGAAAACTGATATAGAGTTTACATTTTCGCAACATGGAAAAGTTTTCAAGTCTATCTGGAAAACTTGAAAATATTAGAGAATTGTGGTCAAAATTTGGTCCTGTCTGAAAGTTTGTGCTGCGAAGAGAAATGATGGTAAATGTTTAGAAATGTTAATGTTATTACAAGAACATGTTATAGAAACTATGACCAAATAAATGTGAATATTTTAAATAATATATAGGTATGTCCTTAGATACATAAATATATAAAAAATACTCTCTACTATGTTTGCGTTGTATTAAAATTTCTGTTATTTTTTGTTTATATTGTATGTTCATATTGTATTTTATTTTTACATCATGTTGTACCTTTTTTATCATCTCTCTTTTAGGCGGACACCTCTCTTGAGCGGACAAAAATAGTTCGACCGTTGATGTCCGCTTAAGGGAGGTTTCACTGTATTTTATTGATTGCATTGCGATGTGACAAACTTAGATCATTTACAAGACTACGATTAAACTACTTCTACAAATATATTAATAACATTTACGATAATTGCGGAAACAAAAATTTTTTTGGACGCTCTATCTCAAGAATTAAGCCGTCGCGGCCCCATGTTCATATAAATTTTTTATGTTAAAATTAGTCAAAGATTCGCCCTTTAAAGTTTGTATAAATACTTAATAAACACCCTGTATATGTTCAATAATTAGTGTACACTCTATAACATACATTTTAATATATGTATGTAAGTACAATTTTTCTGAATTTTTCCAATTTTTTTGGGAAAAAAACTTTTCGATCACGTTTTTCTGGAAATTTTGACCCTCTAGTTGGCAGTCTTAAAACGTTTTAAAAAATTTTTATTTATAAATTTTTAGAGGCCATGATCCATTGAACTGATGATCTCTATTTTAATACTAGTAATTTTTCGTAATAGTAACAATTTTTTTCGCTGCAGATTCCATTCTCCCGCCGACTGGAAACCCACCCATCGCCGCCACTTCTCGGGAGAATTACTCTCGGTAAACCCTAACATCGCGAAGTGGTTACCAGGTCTGTTCTGCTTAAACGAAAGGGCGGTATACCTGGGACACTGGGAACACGGGTTCTTCTCGTACACCGCAGTGGGTAGGTCGCTGGAACTCTATCGCTCGAACCTGACTTTAATACACGATATCGTTTTAGGTGCTACAAATGTAGGTACGGTCAAAGTGTACTTTGACAAAACTCTGCAGACCAACACGCGGAAGAAATCGAGCCGCTGTAAGGAGCTGTGTTTAGGGAATTCAATAGATCTCGGGAAAGGAGACCTCATGGGCGAATTTAGGATGGGATCTACCATAGTTTTAATTTTCGAGGCTCCTATACACTTCGATTTTGCCATTTTGCCCGGGGATAAGGTGAAAATGGGACAGAGTCTCGGTTGTGTCGATCACCAGATGTTTGTAGATAGAATAGATAAGGACAAAAGCAGTGTGAAGACAGCGAGCTAATCGCAATGCTCGTTTTTTATGAATAGGTATTAAATTATTGTGATATTATTTTTTAATAAAGATTTAATACAAAGTCATGTTTGTTTTTTATTGAATTTTACTAAATTACATGATAAACGAATCTGGTGACGAGTTAAAGCAGTTTTTAGAAATTTATTAAATTTTTTAATACTTTAGTAATAAAATTGTGGAAAATTATGAAAATCCCAACCGTTGTAAAATTATAAATACATTAGTTATTTGTATAAATGGATACATTTCAAAAAAAAATTCGGTGCTTTTTTAAATGTTACAAATTTTAGCGCCACATTTTATTTGTGCTTATGCAGCACAATATACACATTTTTTAGGAGTAGAGATGTCATGAAAAAAATAGAAAAATCACTAAATATCTGTTGGCACGACTGATTCTGCATCCAATAATTTCCACATCTCCCACTAGAGGTCGCCTGAGCCTGAAATTTTTTAGGTTATGTTCGAAACTGGTTGGTTATTGTAAACAAACAGTATAAACACAAACAATTTTCCTAAATTTTTATTCTAATTAAATGGATAAGATAAAGAACGTCAAACCAGGCTCCTCAAAAAATGTAGGTACGTATTTCTGAGTGATAAAAGTTATTGAGTCTAAAATATCACAAAATGTTTCAGACAATTTCCTAAACATTACACAGACTCTAAATGTAGACAACACATTTTTCAATGCTATCAATTTAGACGATTCCAGTTTGAATTCGAATACATCAAAAACATCTAAGGGCAAGTCGCAGCACTTATCAAAAAAGAAGAATGTTATTCGTAAGTACTGAATTAAAGTAATAACACTTTACTTACCTTTACACCTTTTAGAAAAAAAATCAAGTGGCTTTAGTTCCATGTCTTCATGTGAATCGTTTGAAATTGAAGAAGAAAGAATATCGAAGACGAAAAATCACAATTCTTTAAAACGACCTAATGAACAAACCCCGCCAGTCTTCCCAGAGAAAAAATTAAAATTCGACAAACAAACCACTCCACAAAGAATACACGACATAGAAATAAACGAATCAGGTGTAGACATTCTACAAGACACACTAGATGATCTAGACATAACGAAACTATTAGAAAAAAATGAAAATGAAGTGAACCATAAATCTAATTCTAGCAAATCAGAGTTCGATGATGCTTTTGCTAACTACTTAACCCAAAAGAATCCAGAAAAACCAGGACAGTTATGCGATGAAACGTACAATATCCCTTCGCAGTTTTTTAACACGCAAGTTATCAATCAAATCGATAAAGCACTAGTTGAAACTGCACATAATACCGAAAATAAAACTGAAAAAGCGGATCAAGAAGAATTCAAAGTGCCTCTGCTACAAAGTTTTAAAGAGAAATTAAGGACTACCAAATCAGGGGAGGCCACGTTAGATAAAGAAATAAGCGATAGATCTGCGCTCTTTGAAGATGAAAAAGTCACTACGCAGTACCGCGAGGAAGTTGATAACTTGTTCGAGCAAATCGAGCATTCGATATTCGCGATGGGCACGGAGCATTCGAGTAAAGTCCCTGACAAGCTCTTGGATATAATTTTCAGCGACGACTTAAAAGAAACCAGAAACAAAGAAAACTCTGAAGAAAACAGCGAGGATATTACATGGCCGGAAAATACGCTTTTGAACGGAATAAGTTTTAACGCAAGCTTTGGAAGCGTCATTAAGAAAGCTCTTATTAATAACGCAACTAAATCTGTGCATCCTCAAAAACCAGGAAATAGTACCCTGAATTTGACATTATCAGAGAAAAAGTCGCAATTCCGCAATTTGGGGCCATTCTACGGTTTGCCATTGAAAGTGAAAGATCTAATAAAACAGTATAAGGCAGTAGAAGAGCTTTACGGTAAGTAAAACGCATATTTGAGTTTAAAATTGTCAAGTATTTTTCATCTGTAGATTGGCAACATGAGTGTTTGAATTTACCTGCCATCGAAAGCAGAAAAAACTTGATCTACGCATTACCGACAAGCGGCGGAAAAACTCTAGTTGCAGAAATCCTTATGTTGCGTGAAATCATGTGTTACAAGCGGAACGCCATATTTATTCTGCCTTACGTTTCTATTGTTCAAGAAAAAGTAAGAGCAAACGTCTATCGATTTAAATTACTAACCTTACGATATTTTTAGGTGTGGGCCTTTTCACCGTTTGGAGTCGCCTTGGACTTTTTGGTGGAAGAATACGCATCGAATAAAGGCGTTTATCCACCAAGGAAGAGACGTAGAAAGAACTCGGTGTATATCGCGACCATTGAAAAGGCATTGGGGATCGTAAATAGTCTAATCGAGACGAATCGATTGCACGAAATTGGACTGATAGTTGTTGATGAACTCCACCTTATTGGAGAAAGTGGTAGAGGGGCTACTTTGGAGGCTTGTCTCACGAAGATAATGTTCTTAAAAGGTATGTGTCTAAATGTTGTGATTTTCTTATTTATATAATTTTAAATGGGGACCTCTTTTTCAGAGGTGATAGTTTGTGTTCCCCACAATACTGGTCTGAAATAATGTTTTTTAAGGGGTTACACCACTGTAAAATTTTCAAAAATTCGTTTTTTTGCTTAAAAGGTAGTTTGAACCTTGTAGAATATGAGGCAAAAGGTTTTATACATGCGTGTTTTAATTTTGCACTTTTCTTGAAGCGTGTCGGGCGTCTCTCATACAGCTACCTGCACTATGAACATACTTGTTCGGAAGGTATCGCCTATTGATTTATAACTTCTCTAATACACTCATAGATGTCGTTAGGGAGTATATGTGTACAATTCAGTCAAAATTAAAACAATTTTTTATGTTTTCATGTCTAAAACTCATTTTAAAACTTTAAACACGTTTTTCACGAAACACGCTTTTTCAAAACGGCACGCACCATAACTCCAACAATTTTCAATATTTTCTTTTTTATTTTAACCACATATTTAAAACATTTTGAAGAAAAACATATACGGATTTTTCGATAAGTTAATTTAAACAATTGTTATAAACAAATACCTAACTGCCCTTTTTTCATTAAAAATTTAACTTGACAATTTTGCAAAAAAAAACAATATTTTTACAATCCCGACATGTTTCTCTAGCTATACTCATGACTAGTTACAAATCAAATGAATCATGATTATTATAGTAAAAATCGAAAAAATCGCCAAAAATGGGGTTAAAAAACATTACTTTTTAGGGAATTTTTTGGAGTCTTTAAATTGGGTATAGAACCTTCATACTTGGCTGAAGAAAACTTCATCATCACACCAAATTTCATCAAAATCGGTTCTATAGATTTTGCATAATTTTACAAATTTTCAAAATTTTGACCAGCAAAAACCAAGACCCTTAGATACTTGAAAATTTAATCACGTATAGAAGGGCTCTCAAGCTTTCAAACGCTTTTTGAAAAATTAGAATCCGTCAATTAGAGAGCTCTGGCGCTTGTTTAAAGATTGGTCGAATTTTTGTACTTATAAAAAAATTTAAAATAACTGAATTGAATATTCAAATCAAATTTTTTAAAGCAGGTTTTAAAAGTTATTAAGTTTAATGAATAAAATATTATTGATCTTTTATAATTAATTTATTCAGTCATTTAT
Source organism: Anoplophora glabripennis (assembly GCF_000390285.2). NCBI lineage: Eukaryota > Metazoa > Arthropoda > Insecta > Coleoptera > Cerambycidae > Anoplophora > Anoplophora glabripennis. Next base: position 102,707 of record NW_019416377.1, on the reverse strand, counting down.
TTTGTGATTAAAGTATAATTAATTAATATAATTAATTAATAAATGAGAAATTAACTCATTATATTACTAATTTTAGACATATTTTTAAAATAATCCTTGTTTAAACAATTTTAGAATATTTAAATAAACTTGTTTTTGATCTTTGATAAACAGTATATAAGTTTATGCACTTACCTTTGATACAATAGAAAAATAAAGTTGATAATTAAAGGAAGTTTAAAGATAAATAATTATTGAACTGTTGAAAGACCAGTAATTATTAACGATAGGCATTTGAAAATACGCTAATTGTTTTTTTTTAATCGCAAGACATCGATCTAAAAGAAATCATCAAAATCGGACCACTAGAGCAAGGGTCGGCAACTGGCGGACCGCGGTCCAGGTCCGGATCGCGGAAGGTAAAATACTGGACCGCCAAAAATTTTTTGAAAGTATAAATTACTCAAATAAATTATTTAAAAAATGTTTTTTACGTTTAAGTGCCAATGTTATCATTTTTTCTAGTATTTTACAATTGTGTGAGTGTTTTGAGTTCTTAATGGTTAGTAAGCAGATTAAATTTGAGTCCAAATTAAAATAAAAAATAAGAAATATGAATTTTTTTCTGGACCTCGTTAAAAATTTTCAAAAGTATCCGGACCCCACCTAAAATTACTTGCCGACCCCTGCACTAGAGGCTGAGATATTAAAAATTTTTAAGCGCGTTGCGGTTTTGAACTCACCGATTCACCCGTACGATTTTCTTGAATTTCTCGCTTGCATAAATAACTTTGAACACGTTTTAAAGTAGGTTGCCAACGAAGATAATATTGCAAACTTAGATCTGATAAGTACTCGGAATACCAAAGGTATTTTTCGAAAAGTTGGCCCGGATGTCCCAGTACATTTAGTGTAAATGATGGTTAACTTTGATCGGCTATTACTACGTAACTAATTGACCAATCGATCTGTTTTTTTTTAAAGAAGTGTCTTTCTAATAACTTTTAAAACCTGCTTTAAAAAATTTGATTTGATTGAATATTCACAAAGTTATTCTAATTGTTTATAAGTACAAAAATTCGACCAATGTTTAAACAAGCGCCAGTTTAAACAAGCCTTCTATATGTGATTAAATTTTCAAGTATCTAAGGGTGCTGTGTAAAATTTTGAAAATTTGCAAATTGCAAAATTATTATAGAACCTATTTTGATGAAATTTGGTGTGATGATTCTACATAACATGAAATTTTCTTGAGCCAAGTTGAAGGTCCTATACCCAATTTAAAGACCCCAAAAAAAAATCCCTAAAAAGTAATGTTTTTTAACCCCATTTTTGGTAATTTTTTCGATTTTTACAATAATAATCATGATTCATTCGATTTGTAACTAGTCATATTTTGTGAAAAATTTAATTACAAACATTTTTGTCCTCTTCCAGTTTTGCCTAAAATCAACTCTTGAAAAGATACATAATTAAATAGAAAGAAAAATATGAAATTTTTTGAATTTTTTTAACATATTGTGCCGCCAAAAGTTAAGCCCACGTTTTCTTTATGCACATAGAAAAATTTTTATTTCTAGTGATATTTGAAAGCCAAAAACCCAAAAATCTCCGTGGATATACGATTCACCCAAATATGGACAGATACCGTCTGGACTATTTTTTATTACAACCACTAAAACAAAAACCGAAAAACAAAACCGCTACGTCTTGACCAACTTCAAAACCGACTATAATTGAAATATTTAATATCAAATTTGCATTATGTGAATATGAAAATAAATACAATTTTATTCATTTCTTGTAGCAAATATTCAAATAGTAGGTATGAGTGCAACGATAGGAAATTTGCCAGAGCTTTCGGAATTCCTAAATGCGGATGTCTACACGAAGAACTTTCGACCAATAGAGCTTGTAGAATACGTGAAATGTGGAAAAGAAATTTCGAGAATAAACTGGAACCACACCGACGAAGATAATCTGCTGGTTGAACCTAAAAGGGTGCAATATAGGGTAACGCTTACATTTCTTATCTTGCAAAATATTTTCCTAACATCCTTGGATTCCAGTATTCCGATTCCCTTTTAAAAGTAGATCCCGACATGCTCGGAGGACTCGTGATGGACGTGGTGCCTAAAGGATCATGTTTGATATTTTGCGCGTCGAAGAAAAACTGCGAAAACGTTGCGAATCTGTTGTGCAGGCTGTGCAAACCGTACGTTTCATAAAATATGATTGAATTTTTTTTTAAACGCTTCACTTTCTAGGGAATTGAGAAACTATAAGAAAGCTGAAAAGGTGCAAGTTATACAAGCTTTAAAAAACGAGGCGGGCGACTTATGCAATATTTTGAAAGTCTCTGTGCAGTACGGGATAGCATATCACCACTCCGGTAAGTTACGGTTACTTACAATAGATGGCTATCAATGAAAAACGATTTTATATTTTTGGACGTTTATTTACATGTTAGAAAAAAGCAACAAAGTGAGTAGATAAAAATATTTTCAGGACTGACAAGTGACGAAAGGAGAATTATAGAAGATAGTTTTAGGGCGGGGATTATTTATGTTATTTGTTGCACCTCTACTTTAGCGGCGGGTGTGAATTTGCCAGCAAGGAGAGTAAGTTATCAAGATGTCCATTTTTTATAGCCGCACGGTTAGGATTTTTGTTATCGTAACAAATATAAGGTCAGTTTGGGGAATTTAATGGTGAATGACTTGCGGAAGAGAAATTTGGCCTCTCATTTTTCATTTTGAAGTAGTCAACCGGAAGCTGAAAATTTTGACTGAAAAAAAAGTAGATCAAGTGTCTCTCCAGCGAGTTATTCGGCTTTAAATTCCACAATTTGACTAACCCTATAAATCTTGAGATAACAGAGATCTCAATGGTTAGATTCGAAACGGGAATACCTTCTATGTATAAACTCGACAAAAAAATTAAAGGATCAGAAAAATTTCCAAATTTTTTTAGTGATTTTTGAGGCTATAACTTCGTGAATAATGGTTGTATTGAGTAAAAAAAAAAGAAGCGTCTTGAAGCGTAAAGATTGTACTTTTGAAATCTTGAGGCATAAAATTTTTTTGGGCATCACTCAGTGTTATAAGAAATAATTCAAAGCAAAAATTTTACAATTTTTTTTTTTTCAAAATTGCCCACGGGCTCCGAAAATTTTTAGTATTTCATGATCGTGCAGCGATCAAAAGGTGGGTTTTAGAAACCTGAATCACTTCAAAGGCCTTTTGCTGTTTGAGAAAAAAATTTTTTCACACGCCATTAATTTGAAAAAGTACAAAAAATTACTTTTTTTGCTGTTTTGGAAAATCAACAACTACTTTGCAAATATTGCGAAAAGTACCAATGTTTGTATTTTTTTTTAGCTCAATACAGGGTGAGTCATTAGTAATGGTACACAGCTTAATGGCCATATTGTTAACGTCAAAATATAGTGATTGAGCCAAACATGCCTTAATCAATTATTGCTCCTTTTCGTTCTACAGGGTGAAAAAATATTTTCATTTTCTGTCTATATTTTAAGTATGTATGGACCGATTGTTTTGAAAATTTGTAGTTTTACGTTTTTTGAGGAGGCAAATACGAATATGCAAACAGTATTGGGGTCACGTCTAGAGGGCGCTAGTTTTACTGTACTGTATTTTACAATTTTGAATTTTTTAACTACAAATTATTGAACTACGTTCAATTCTAAATAAAAAAGGTGTACTAGTTTCAAATCGATAAACTAAATTTTTGAGATTCAGCGGGAATTAAATTAGAAAATTAGCACGTCTTAAGGTACCAAGCCTGAATTAAGAATTAAGACAAACATTACAGCAATTAAAGATTTTATTATGCATATCTTAACAAATTATTAACTACCAGCAACTTCAATGCGCTTTCTTAGCCTTTTATTAAGATATCCTCCTCTAAAAAATAACGACAAGGAAAAAAACTACTTCTTAATCAAATTGAGTAGAAAACAATATGGTATTGTAGTGACAGCTGTCAATTTATGATGTCCATGCCTACTACTTTGGAAAAAATAATTTCTAATTTAATTCCCGTCAAATCTCAAAAACTTAAAATGTCTGTATTTCGAAAACAGTTGAGTTTATCGATTTGTAACAAGTATACCTTTTTTATTTAGAATTGAACGCAGTTCAACAATTTCTAGTAAAAAAATTCAAAATTGTAAAATATAAAAAGTTAAGACATATTTTTACATTGACAGGACAGTACGACTAGTGCCCCCTAGACGTGACTCCAACACTATTTGCATATTCCTATTTGCCACCTCAAAAAACGTAAAACTACAAATTTTCAAAACAATCGGTCCATACATACTTACAATATAGATAAAAAAAGAAAATATTTTTTCTACTGTAACACCCTGTAGAACAACAATGAACAAAATTGATTAAGGCATCTTTAGCTCAATCGCTATATTTTGACATTAACAATCTGCCAGTAAGCTGTATACCATTATTAATGACTCACCCTGTATATGCCATGAATTTTAAAATTGATCGGTCGTACCATTTTCCTTTCCTGAATCGTCAGTTTTATAAAAAATTAAAGGAGCAAGTTTATTGCTCGAATCAAATTGCTAAACATTAATTGCGTTTATTGCTAAACATCAATTTTTTGCGTTATTTTGCTCACAATTTCACGTTAAATACTCGTCAAATATTGAAAAAAAAATTCTAAATTTTTAAATTTTTCGCCCAAAGAATCTGTGATTAATAGCTCGACCTACAACACCCTGTATAGCCCGATCGTTGGAAATCTGAGCTGAAATTTCTGAATAGGTTATACTGAGGTCTCCCTACATCGGAAAGGACTTCATAAATCTGTCCAGGTACAAGCAGATGGTCGGTAGAGCAGGTAGAACGGGTCTTGGCGAGACCGGCGACAGCATTCTTATCGCTCAAGAGCCGGATTTGCCCAAAATAAAGGAACTGCTGTTGTCCCCGATGAACCAAGCCTTGTCAGGAATGCACATATTGGAAGGAAAAGGCCTCAGGTATAGAATATTAGCTCAGAAGTTATATTTTCGTGTGAGGGAGGGGACAGGATATTATTATTTTGCAAACCGCATTGACTATTTTCATCTTACGTTGTAACACTTCTTCCAGACACTTACTACTAAGCTGTATCAGCTTAGGAATTGCGAATACTAGGGTGGAACTGCAAGCGGTTGCCTCCAGGACCCTACTTGCCACTCAAAGCGACAAATTGGAGGTCAACATCAAGCATTTAACGGATAAAGTCATCAGGAATCTGTTTAAACTGGGCGCCCTACAGGAATCTTGCGGTTTACAGAAGAAAGATAGTTCCTCGGGGTTGTGCGACGTTTCAGTAAAGATGGATGTTTCCACAGCTAACGTATGTATAGTGGTTATGTATTCGTTAGAGATGCTTAGTATTTTGTTACAGTTCGAATCTCAGAATACGCCCGTTGGCAATAAAGAAGGGGAGAAATCCACCGCCAAGAAGAAAGTGGTAGTGTTAACGAATGAAACTAAGATGGTTGTTAGCGAGCTAGGATGTGCCGCCATTAAAGGTACAGTTTAGTAGATGTTTTTATAGCAAATGTTTTATGATGTATTTGATAGAAATAAGCTTTTAACATGCTCTTGTTGTTCTCAGGCTAGACTCTGTGGGGGCGGATGTGCTGTCAAAACCCCTAGGCCCACCCTAATGTTTATTCTAGTTCTTGTTTTTGGTTCTAAGCTCGGTACAGACATAACCACTCCTCAGACGATGGTGGTCCTCTCAGAAGTTACCACAGAACGTCACAGAAGACCGCCATTGCTGAAGAGCGGTTAAAACCAAAAACAAAAATCAGAATGAACATCAGGGTGGGCCCAGGCGTTCTGATAGTAGGTCCACCGCCACAGAGCCTAGCCCAAGAACAACGGTAGGTCAAAGATTGTATTGCATTACGAAACTGACGAAACTTTAACAAAATATTGGTAACAAAGTAACAACACCTATATAGAACTGTTTAATATCTTTTTCTCCCTAAATAACTTAGTTTTTATCAGAGCAACAAAATTGGGCACATTTTAGTAATTTTATTTCTTTTTATAACATGACTATACAACAAAATTGGCTAACAGATCTCGCTTTTTATAATTTTATTCTTCAGGCTTTTCAAATTACAATATAATTTTTACAGATTTTCAGAAAGCTTTTGATAGAGTATATTTTAAAAATGTGTGTTCTTATTGGGTGTCCTACATTACATTGAACATATTTATATTTATTTAAAAGATATAAGATACAGTTTGATTCAGAACTTATCAAAAAAAAAAATTTTGGATTTACGAATACAATTTTGTAAAGAAATAATCAAAAACGTAGTTAGAAAATAATTTAAAAATACATTTCTGCACGCCACTGGAAACTGATCCACTGTAAAACCCGACCTCATATAATGCGACAGCCATGGTGACAAAGTGTGATAAAAACAGACAAAAACTTGAAAGAATTCCGCAAGGAAAGAAATAAATAGAATTTTATAGCATCCCACTGCTTTTGCCGCTATTGTTTTTATTAATTAATAAAATTAATTTGCGTTTTTAAATAATAAAATAATTTGACATACCTCATGTTACAACTGTTCAAAATTTTGTCTACCGACGTGTAAACACATTTGGGTCTGTCTGACTCAGTTTCTACGAACTAACACAAATGTTGTCTTGTCTCACCATAACACAAATCCTTCACCATAATACAAATGTCTTGTTTCACCATAAATTAAAACAATATCAATCAACTCCAAGTTGCTATACATGCAAGCCATTTTTGACACTAACTACTAAAAAAACTATTGTAAACACTATCGCAACGACGATTGTAAAATCGGATTTCAGTATTCGGAGTTGCTGGACTATGAACTATTGCAAGACAACATTAACGATGTTTTGAATTGGAGTTTTAATACTTATAAGAAAATGTTCTGCAAATGGTAAATTCTGTGAAAAATCTTGGAATGACCATTGATACAACGAAACTATCGTACCAACGGGATATGTATTGATAAGATTGTTAGAACCCTGTGATTGTTTTAAATCATTAGAATTCATAATGGGAGAAACTAAAAAAAACATCAATTGTTGTATTGTTAAAATTATTTGCAATTTACCACTTTTAGTTATGTCTTGATTAATAAACCATCTCGTCAATTTATAATATTGACATTTTTCAGTTCTCAGAAGTAAATTTCGTAAAATCCATTGAAATATTTTTAATTATAGTTATGTATCTTCATTAGCCTATTTTGTTTGTTCTTTATTACATGTTTTAGATTGTATATCGGGTGTTCTCAAAGTTGAGTCATTTACTTCAACAGCTGGTAGAACTCGTAAAAAAAAGTCGATTTACCAAAAATCATTTATATAAAAGTTGCCAAATAAAGCAATTTATTAACAATTATTATTTTAATAAATTAAAATTTAAAAACATATATGGTAAACAAATGGTAACAATTTTTGTAGAACAGGATTTTTATAACTCTCTTCTTCTGCAACTTTTATATAAACGATTTTTGGTATATCGACTTTTTTTACGAGTTCTACCAGCTGTTAAAATAAATAACACAACTTTGAGAACGCCCTGTATATACTTTATATATTCTATCTACAGGCTGTTTCAATTCAAGTGAATCAAACTTTAACCACAAATAGAACTCAATAAATAATTCAAAATGGCGTAGGAATAGGTAGTAAAGCGGGATTTTTTTTACCCCAACTTCTACACCAATGACCTAATAATCATTTGGGATTAATTTTTAGATTTCGTGGAGAATTCTAAGGTATAGTTTATCATTTTACCAAAAAAGTATATTTAAGGCATTTTTTTGTATACCGTGCCAATTTCTCATGTGTTCTTTGTCACCATTCCCCAAAAAATTACAAAATAAATTAAAAATAGGGGTTGCACAATCGACCTAATATTCGTACTATATTTTGAACCAATTTTAGGGGGGTTGGAACTTTCGAGGGCACACTTGTTGTACGAGGATCTCTATCAGGCCCAGTCTAGCTTGGTGCTCCAAGGTCATTTGCACCTCCTTTATTTAGTTACACCCTACGAGACTTCTGAACAGATAAAGCCCAACATGCAAGTGTACTATGAAGTGGTAAGTAAATGTTAAAATCTTTGTAAGAAGAAATTATGATATTTAAATGCTGGTTGCTCTTTTTTTAATTATACATTTTTTAAATTTTTTTTTAATTTTCAAAATAGTGGCATTGAAATTCTGAGGTTCCTAATAACAGTATCTCCCAGCGTTTCCGGCACTGGTCGATATAATTGAAAACAAATTCACCGAATGTTTATCTTTATTTTGTTAAGTCGCCAAACCGCGACATCATTTGAGATATTTTACATAAATTCATGACTTCTTTCCTTAAAACCTAAAGCACCACTTTTAATACAGAAACTTTGTAATTGATTTTTCGTTCAACTTGAAAGAAAAACTAACCATTTTAGTTGACCCATCTAAAACCAAGCGAAATGAAAGTTGCCAAGATCTTAGGCATAAATGAATCGGTAGCTGTCAAAATGTTGTCTAACATCCCAATAAAGGTAATAATATTACTATTACAGCAAAGTAATTTTATATTAACGTACCTGTGTTGTCGTAGAATGTACCAGAGAGAGTTATCAATAGATTCTATGTGACGTTGATGCTTTACGATCTGTGGAACGAAATGCCAGTTTTTCAAGTCTCCGAAAAATATCAGGTTTGTGTGTTAGAATGATTGACCGTGAACTGTTTTCAAGGAAATCAGTTTTGTTGTAAAAAAAATAAAATTTATTAAAAATTTATGAATTAAATTTTGTGCAAAGAATTATTTCAACATTTGTTCAAATTGGCCTCCACCAACTTCTTGATTTGCAATGATACTGGAATTTTTGTAGAACCTCAATAATTAAAACATTATTAAACATTTACAACAAATCTGCAATTTTCTCAAAAATGGTTCAATTTAGATGTATGATCAAAAATTTACGATGATTGGATGAGACAAAAACTGAGTATGCATCTAAAAAAATTATTCGCCATTCCGTAAATACTTCTTACATATTTTTTATTTGATTTAAAACACTTCTAATGTTCTAACACTTGTGACGTACTAAACTACAGGCATATTAGACAAAATTTCTAGATGAAGAGTAGAGTAACCCTCTACTCTACACTAATGCAAACAATTAAAAGGTCAAAACAATTTCAGAAATTTTTAGGTGGAAAATGGTCGTATCGAGAATTAAAAAAAGCATTTTGAAGCTCTAAGATTCTAGTTTTTAGAGCTTTAGGTCGAACATTTTTAGAAGCTACGGTTATCATGCAATTAATAATAATAATAATAATAATAATACGTTTATTTTCAACAGGTTAAACACCCAATTACAGAAAGAAGAAATAGGGTGACAAAAAATTTTTGCAAATATTTTTTTTTTCTCCAGGGACTTGGAAAATTTTTTTTCATCTAAACCATAGCATGGACCAGTTAGCTTGTTTATTCACCTTCAATCTCCTTTGTTTTAAATTTTGATACGATATTTTTCATCGAAATATCGGACTTTTAATGATAAAGGATCCTTTTGTCTTCAATCATCGATATCTCGGTGACAAATGATCATACAGAGAATTAATTGAAGGGCAGTTTTGAAAACTGGAATAAATTTCCTATAACATGCTGGCAGCTTTTCCGAAAAATTTTTTTTTCATCTTTTACACGAATTAAAAAAAAACAGGAAAAAAAGGGTAATTTATGGTTTTTTCGAAAATTGACGGCTAAATTAGAAATATTCACGAAATGACTAATGTTAAGCATGACTCTTATAGTTCGATATACCCAGAAGAACCCTGTGAAGTTTCATCTCAATCTAGCGAACCGTTTGTTTGTTTCAAACAGTCAAACTTTTGAAAAAAATTAAAGACGTTTTTTGATCTTAAACACTATAATCATGATTAAAAAAAAAAATGTTCTGAGGTTTTCTCACATTTTCACCGCAAATAACGTTTAATTGATGAAAAAGAATTTTTTTTCAGAGAAAAAAGGTAGTTTTGGAAAAAACTGTTTTTTAAGTGATTACAGACTGCACGAAAATTAATTCGAAATTTGTCTCAAAAAACGATATGAATCTATTTTGGGTCATCAACTTTAAATTTAATTTAATTAAAAGTTGATGAACAAAACCATAGGACGGAAAAGCCAATTCGCGCTGCAAAAAAAAAATTGAAAATTTCAAAAATTTTCCGAATTTTTTTTTTCATCAATTTGCGGTAAAAATGTGAAAATATCTCAAAAAGAGAGTTTTTTTTTCCATTTTAGTCATGATTATGAAATGTTGAAGCTCCAAAAAAGTGTGACCCTTAATTTTTTTTCAAAAGATAGAAAACCGGAAAAAAGAAAAAACAGGAAAGATTTTGAAAAAAAATTAAGGGTCACACTTTTTTGGAGCTTCAACATTTCATAATCATGACTAAAATGGAAAAAAAAAACTCTCTTTTTGAGATATTTTCACATTTTTACCGCAAATTGATGAAAAAAAAAATTCGGAAAATTTTTGAAATTTTCAATTTTTTTTTTGCAGCGCGAATCGGCTTTTCCGTCCTATGGTTTTGTTCATCAACTTTTAATTAAATTAAATTTAAAGTTGATGACCCAAAATAGATTCATATCGTTTTTTGAGACAAATTTCGAATTAATTTTCGTGCAGTCTGTAATCACTTAAAAAACAGTTTTTTCCAAAACTACCTTTTTTCTCTGAAAAAAAATTCTTTTTCATCAATTAAACGTTATTTGCGGTAAAAATGTGAGAAAACCTCAGAACATTTTTTTTTTTAATCATGATTATAGTGTTTAAGATCAAAAAACGTCTTTAATTTTTTTCAAAAGTTTGACTGTTTGAAACAAACAAACGGTTCGCTAGATTGAGATGAAACTTCACAGGGTTCTTCTGGGTATATCGAACTATAAGAGTCATGCTTAACATTAGTCATTTCGTGAATATTTCTAATTTAGCCGTCAATTTTCTAAAATACCATAAATTACCCTTTTTTTCCTGTTTTTTTAAATTCTTGTAAAAAATAAAAAAAAAATCCGAAAAGTTGCAGCAGCATATTATAGGAATTTTATTCCAGTTTTTGAAACTGCCCTTCAATTCTCTGTACGACTATTTGTCTCCGATATATCGATGATTGAAGCCAAAAGGATACTTTTCTGTTGAAAATTTGATATTTCGATGAAAAATGGTTGTATCGAAATTAAAAAAAAAAGGAAATTGATGCTGAATAAACAAGCTATCTGGTCCATGCAATGGCTTAGCTGAAAAAAAATTTTCCAAGTCTGTACTCAGAGGAAAAAAAATTGTAAAATTTTTTTGTAATGCTATTTCTTAGAATTTCATAACAGTAGCTCCTAAAAATATTTGACCGAAAGGTCTAAAAACTAAAATCTTAGAGCATCAAAATACTTTTTTTTAATTCTGCTACGACCATTTTTCACCTAACCACAGCCTGTTAAATATTTCGGAAATTCTATTGACCCTTTGTTTGCATTAGTGTATGTCTATTAGCAAATAAAATGAGGACAGTAGTGTGAGATTTTAGTTGAACTTCCTATTAATAGATCGCGCTGTTAGAGCATGATTTAACACATCACAGCTGCCCACCAAATTAATTTTTATATGTTTTAAATCGACAGTTAAGTGATTTAATGCAGAAACAAAACAATGCAGAGCTAATATCCGACGAGGTAGCAAACACCATCTCATTCTTTACATGTTTACGAGATGAATTATCGAGACCTTTCCATTACTTCCAACAAGCCGAGTTTTTAATTTTTTCTTGCATCGCTGTTTACAAAAAAATGGTGCGTTTATATGTTTCTAGATCAACCGAGGAATTGTACAAAACCTCATGACAATTTCGGCCACATTTGCTTCTAACGTCGTGAACTTTTGCGAGAATCTAGAAGAGTTTTGGGCGTATTCCTACCTCTTGAAAGGAATGAGCCAACGGTTATCGCACTGTTGCGTCAAAGAGCTGCTGCCTCTGATGGAACTGCCTGCCGTCAAACAGGTAAAAGGAATTGTTGAACCGATACAAACCGAGACTAAATTGCGCTTTTCTTTTTAGAGCAGAGCAAAGCAGCTTTACAACGCGGGTTATAAAACTTTGCAGAGCATAGCAAAGGCGAACGCCGACGATTTGGTAGACAGTATAGATTTCATGTCCAGAAGGGTGGCCAATCAGTTAATCGCTGCGTCTAAGGTAAAAAAATGTTGATATAAAATCGTAAATTATTAATTTTTTTTTTTATGTAGATGTTACTACTCGAAAGAGTCGAAAACCTTCGGGAGGAAGCCGAGGACGTTCTAGACGGGGTGGAAAACCCAAAACAACTGCTCAACTTATCGTCGTATGGCCACCTCTGATATCTGTTATTAAAAGTGCCTAACGTTGAAATAATATTCCTTATTTGTTGTAATTATTTATTTTATCGTTTTTTGTACAAACATGGAAGTAAACTTATTGTAGGTAACTTCTTCTTATCCTTGATGTTGCTCACCTTTTTGAAGTCGATAAAACAGAACAAATTGTGAGACAGATCTTTCCAAACTTTCTTGAAACCAAAATATTGAATTCCTTCTATGAAACTGTCGCAGTTGCCGAATCTGCTCTCCACCTCTGCAATTTTCATTATCCCCCTAAAATAATGGGATTAGTTTGAGATTCAGTGGTAAACTGCGGGCGAGATATAACCTATATGTGCCACTGTTTCTCAATGCTTACCGACACAAAGCATTGCTGATAGAGAGTGACCTACTAATATGTGGGTGCTATGAAAGCATGACTTGTTTTGCATTATGCCAAATAAAATTTTTAACTGGCGATATTGCGGGAAATAATTACTCTGGGCTACACCAAACCAGACTATGTCCGGTGGTTCTACTGACGAATGATCAGTTTTTTACTAGCTATTTGGGGTGTAATTTAATGCTGGGCAGGCCTGCAGCTGGCAGAGTATTTGATTTCCACAATAGCTTCAATAATAAATTGTTACAAAAATTTTCGTCAGGATTTGAAGTGATCAAAGTACCAAGAATTTGTCATTTAAAAATACCATGTAAAGTTGATTTAAATTTCTTTTTTGATAAAAAGTTGATAGCACTGTGTATAACTGTTAATTTCGATAATCTATCTAAATAGTCCAGTATACAACGGTAAAAATAGGGTATTACCACCAAATTCTTGACACACTCACTGAATTTCATGAAAATTGGTGAGTAAGCTCAATTCATCCTCCTTTACAAAAGTTACATATCCTTATTGTTTTTAGGGGGTGAAAATTACTCCTTCTTGCAAAAAACGTAAAAACGATAGATTTAAGTGTTATATCAATAGAATAAGCATTCTTTTGTTTTGAATAATAATTTTTGATTTGTAGAAACATTTCAACTCTTAAAATCCACCCTTTAAAAAAAACAGAAATTACTTTCGCGGCTCTGAAATGTTTTGACGGAGCAATAATGAAGAATTGAATATTTTTTACCGTTTATGAAATAATACATGATTTATTGCAACGTTTCAACCCTTAACAACCACCCTTATTGCAGAAAATAAGCAAAAAATGTTTGTTCACTTCATAGCATTTATAATGAATGAAAGACTCGTCACTGTTTATATTACTGATGATTCATTGCAACGTTTCAACCTTTAAAAAACAACCCTTAATGAGGAATTGAAGAATTTTTACATGTTTCAAAACACTCAACGTATGTGTGTTTGTGCGTGCATTACGCCTCGGAAACTATCGGAAAGCCATTTACACGATCCGACAATTTTCGCTGAATAATACAATTCGTTTTTTCACAATAACTTTTTAATTTTTAATATTTTTCATCACTCCAAAAAGCAATTTGCAGGGAATTGCAAGAGCTACAAATCAACCTTTATAGTTGAAGAGTCTTGAACTCTTCGTTTTCGAGATTTTTAGGTTTTAAGGGCTCAAAGGTGGTCCTTCCATGCAAATGCAAACTAAAAAACGTAATATCTCAGTTAATTTTTGCTCTACAGAAAAATTTAAAGAGCAAAAATATAAAAAAAAACCTTTAATTTTGAACTCTTGCATTTTTCACATATCTTGTTTAGTTTTTGAGTCATTTCGAAATAAAGGAAATTTTTTTAAAATGAAAATTTTTTTTTTCGTTATTTCACTGTTTTTTAAATTTAGGTATTCTAAACCGGTCAAACTTGCAGAGCCTATTATTAGTACCTAAATAGAGTCAACTGTACATGGATTACGCTTAGTTTCTATTTTTATGGTTCAGCCATAGATTTTATTGTTGATTTTTTCTCCAAAAAAATGAGATGACCATTTTATTTACATCATAACTCCGCGAGTTTTTGAGCTACGAAATTTTTTCAAAAAGCATTTTAAAGGTCTTTCCAAGCACTTTAAGAAAGGTTATATTCATTTTCTTCGAAAAATTAGTTCTTTCGCCATTATTTTACGGTAAAAGGTTCGATTTTACTTTCCGAAAAATAAACAATCACCTTTAGAGTGTGATAACTCAGTTATTATTACATCTACAGTAATCAACAAAAAATGAATCGATTCGTTATTTCAAAAGCTTTATTTTTGCTTTATATGGGTTTTTCGATAAAACGCAAGGATTTCCAGTTATTTATAAAAAATGGTTGAAAAACATGCACATTTTAGATGAAAAATCAACATTTTCAATCACAAATAACTCGGAAAATACAAATTTTTGGAAAAAACGTTATAGAGCATTTTTTGCTTAGAATTCATCCCTCTATTGATTTTTGCGATTAAAATGGGTGCCTTCATTGCCACCTTCAGGGTGAAAGCACACATCGGCACAATGTAACTTTTGTTTCATGAGCAATTTTCTACTTACTGTTAAAATTTCATGTCAATCGGTGCATGTGTCAAGAATTCGGACCTAAAAACCGTCATATACTGAGCTAAAAGTGTGTTTCCCGATTTTTACTACAGAAAATGTTATTGAACAGAGTTTGCCGAAAATTTTGTGGTACAAATGGAATTTCTTGTGCTGAATCGTTGAAATGTGGGGTAAGATGTACAGTAATCCAGTTTTATCGAAAACTCAAGCAAACGAATGGTACAAAGCATACAAACATGGTTGAGAAGTGGTTGATGATTTGCCACGTTCTGGTCTTCCTTCGACGTCTTCAATTGAAGAAAACATCGATAACGTGAAGAAAATGGTGCTTGCAAACAGTCATTGTAGTTTGAGAGAGCTGGCATATGAAACGCGTCACAGCATGGCTGATTCCAAAAGAACTGAATTTTGAAAGAGAATATTGCAAAACATGTTGCTGAAGACATGCTTAGATGAGCTAATTCGGATTCTACATTTATGTAAAGCATCATAACGGGTGACAAGACATGGGTCAACGAGTTTGACATGCAAACAAGCCAACAAACTTTGGAATGGCTCCTTTCTAATGAGCCGAAACCAAAAAAAAAATGACGTTAAAATCGATCAAAAATCAAAGTCACGACTGTTTTCTTTGACTATCTTGTGTTGTTCACACAGAATTCTTTCTGGTTGGAGAAACAGTCAACAAAGAATATTATCTGGGCGTTATAGGACGGGAGCTAGCGCACATGGTTGTGGCGTCATCGAAAAATGTCTGGCATTTTGAGGTTTGAAAAAGTTAAGATAGTTAATGAAAATAAGAGTGGTTTTAAGGAGGTTCGATACTGAAAAAAAAAATGGTAAGAAAGTTTTCAAAATCATTGAAATCTGTTAATAAATATTCCAACTGCCTTGTGTAAAAATATCAGATCAGATCGTGTTTGCGATATTATAAAATGTTATTCATTTTTAAATGCCAGACAAGTTGGCCGGTTCCAAAATTTATAAATAAATAAAACGGGGGTGGAAAAATTTATAAAAATTTCAATTTGTTTTTGTCTGGCATTTTGCATTTAAATGCGCTTATAAACACAACATACGAATGCCAGACAAGTTGAGGCGTTCGAAAATGTATAAATGAATTAAAAAGTTACAAAAAAATGAACGAAAACTTGGTTTTCTTTTTTTTTCTAATTTAAAAGATTTATTTTCCTCTGGCATTTTGCATTTCTATTGAAAATACATATTTATACTTCAGGTTAAAACGTCAGACAGGTTGGGTTGTTCGAAAATTAAAAAAAAAGTTAAATTAAATAGTTGTAAAAAAATTTATGAAAACTTCAGTGTCTTTTTTTTGTCCGGCAATTCGTTTTTTAATAAAAAATACATTTTCAAACTCAAATTAAAAATGCTAGACAAGTTGGGCTGTTCGAAAATATATAAATAAATAAAGTTGTAAAAAAACAATTTCTCATTTTTTTTCGACTTTTTCCCTTTATATTATAAGCTGTAATTACTCGGGAAACATACTCAAGATATTATTTCCGGTGTAAAATTTCCTACTGAATCTGATGCTGTAGATTTAGGATTTACGTAGATTTCTGGTACCAAAGAACACTATTTTGACTCATTTTATAAATACTTTTTAGAATGTTTAAAATAGAGTAAAAAAATATGAGAACTAATAATAGATATGTTTAAAAAAAAAACAATGGTATTAATTAGAAAAATGACCTGAAGCATTTAAGTGAAATCTTGAATCACTCACCCCAATTTCAGCACCCTGTTTGCTTCCAGCAAGTAATCGTGAATATTGGTACCCATTAGAGACAAACAAAAAACCACTACGTCGATGCTAGCCTCCTTTAATGGGACTTTTGCCATATCACAAGCTATGATGATAGGATGTATAGCTACAAGATCAAAGGAATGTACTTTTTGTGGTACAGATTTAGCCAGTTTGGCTTCGCCACATCCAAAGTCTGCCACTATATGAGTTTTGGGCCTGAAAAATACCTTTTAGAGAGACATATTTGACAGTTGTTGTTCACATACATTTTTTTAATGGCTTTAATGATTATATCTAAAGGGTTCATTGGCCAGGCTTTTACTTGTTGCCGGTAACCTTCGTGGTACGCCAGAAAAGCTTCGGGATCACTCTTGAATATCCTCTGAGCCTCTTTGCTGTCTGTAGTGTAGATCTGTTCGTTGAGAAATCTGAACCGAGCCGCTTTCAATTTTTCCATCATTTTCTGTCTCAGGGTCATAACAGGTTTGGGTTTGCTTTCCCTTTTCTGCACTTGGGTTAAAATAGTCTTTAATTTCTCTTGTAGTTGTATTTTTTTGGCTATTCTCAGAGATTCGGGAATGTTTATATCACTGTCGATTTTCTCCTTTTCCCGTGTCTTTGTCAGTTTATCTTTCCGACTAGTTGTGGGTTTTTTTATGTCATCAACGGGTTCTTTCTTAATTTTCTGCATTTGCAAGTTCTCGAAACTGTCTACGATTTTTTTTTCGATGGCTCTGTTCAACAACATTTGTTTTCTCGCTGCTTTCTCCAACTTTCTTTTCAGTTTCTTCTGTTTTTTCTTTTCTTTTAACAATTCCTTGGATAGTTTGTCGGAATTACTATTTAGACTGTTAAGTTCGGAACTGTATTTCTTCAACATTTTCTTCTGCTTTTTGGTTACTTCACCTTCGGAATCTTCAGAATCACTAGCTCTCGACTTTTTGCATCTTTTCCTCAACTTTTCTCTTTTTGAAGCTTCAAAGTTTTCTCTGGGCATTTCGCCTCTATTTTTCTGAGCCTTGCCCAGCTCAATTTTCGTTTGTACAGTTATAACATTTAAATCATTAGATTTTAGATCTCTGAACTGTTTCTTAAACAGTTTTTCTAGTTTCTTCTGGTTTCTGTCATCTTTAGCAACAACTAATCGATCTCTCTTTTTCCTATTTAAGGATTCCTAAAATATAATCCAACAGAGAATTTGTGAAAAATCAATTGATCGAATGCACCACTAAAAATGGCCCTGAGCTTCTAAAGACTTTATCAGATTCAAATTGTATCGTGAACAACTAATCTGATTTTAAAAATCATTGTAATTTCTATATCTGCCAACTAAATCAAGGAAAGTCTACTTTATCGTTCTGATCAAAATGATTTTGGATTTATATCTGTTAATAATTTAGAAACACAGTTAAAATGTCTTTCTTAGCAACAACCAAGGAATAAACCTATAATTTAAAAAAGATTGCAAGAAAATCAACTTTGAAAATGGGATTCATTTTTAGTGGTGCGTTAATTCTAATGAGAAGCATAGATTACAATTTATTGTAAACAAAAACAGAAATACGAGCTTTATTTTAGGAAACTTTAATGAACAATTAACTTAAAATATTTTACAAAGCATACCGAAAAAACTAGAAAATATAATCGAAAACTTTTTTAATAGGTTGTCCCATTGGTCTTTCCTGACTCTTTTGCTCATTCTCATAGTATTCCTTCTGCTTATTCCTAAATTCGCGCAGCGGGTCTTCATACTGTTTGTAAAATTTCAGTACATCCCGAACATCGTCTATCTCGGTGTGGGCGATAGTCTTTAGGAAAGACGTCAAATCCACTAAAGCACTATCATCGTCTTCACCTCGCCACCTCTGGATATTCAAATGATTGTCCGGATGAAACTTGACAGAGTCGGAATTCCAGTCCACCACGATCACCTTCTTTAAATCCCTGTTCAGCTTGTCGAGGTTCTTAATGTGATGACCTTCAACGAAGTGCGTCGAATCCCTCACCAGCTTGTAAGAAATTAAATTTTTCTGATCCAAAGCCTCTATGACGGGAAAAATAGTAATACCTGGTTCCGCAGTGAACACAACAATTTCATAGAGTCCCACGAGGTTTTCCAGCATATAGTCTAAACCAGGACGTTTCTTAAATCTCCAACCTGTCTTGTAGGTCCAATCGGGATGTGCCAAAACATCGGTGAATTCCAAAACGAGAGTATATGGGGGTTGGTAGTAAGGATAAGATACAGGATCCGGTAATAATTTATCCCGTGACGGTTCCTGGATGAAAACTGTAAAATCTTCTATTTGTCTTAATCCTCGTAAGAAATATTGCTTCCAAATAGGGTACTTAGAAAACTCGTCAACTAACGTCTCACCTTCTGTATTTATTTTTGGACTACCATACTCATATATTAAATAAGTACCAAGTAAAGTAGCTGAGATTCCCATACCCAGCAAAGTGTATTTAAGTGAGCTCGTAGAGGGTTTTTTATCTTCCGGAGTGACATCATCAGTTGTAGTAAAAGATTTTTCTTGAAAAGCCTTCTCTATCACTGTTACTTTTTGAGGATTCTCTATAGTAACTTTTTGTGGAATATTCAGCAATGAACTAGTTGTTAAACCTATTTTGGAGAACAAAATGCCCGTTGCTGAAGCACCACAAATCACTCTTCCTCCAGCGAAAATTGACGAATGGTTTTTAAACATGTGCCTCACACTACTCCATGCCATTTTGTACAGTTTTTTATATATTCTAGGAAATACAATCAACAAGATGATATGGAACGACAAATGTACAATAACATGAATTTTATGAATACGTTCAACACTTTTTTTTGACACAAACAATTGCTACTTTAAATTAATCAGTTTGACTAAACTTTTGCGAATTCGACAATTTTCCATAACCTCACTTTATATTTCTAATTACCTGTTTAATATTTCTATGTAAAAAATTTACTTAGGATATGATCACTTGAATATGATCCCTTGTTTCTTCGCTTTTGACAAATGTTTTTAAAGAAAAAATTTTTTATAATAACGTAATAAGTTACTTGTCACACAGAAAATCAATTTTTTTATAGGACTAAAACTTAAAAAGCTTACCTTAAACATTTCCTGGAAAGAATTATCTTCTTCGGCATCTGAATCCCAATCCGGAGCTTTAAAAGTCTTCATTTCACAAAATGTTTATGTTTATTATAATTCTTCACTTTATTTGTATTCTTTAACAACCAGTGCCCGAGAACCAGGGCCCGAGAACTTATACTTGAATATATGGGGACACTGGGAACCACGTGACTTGAGATGGATATACAAGTTGGGGAAAGAGTATATAGATGTCGCCACAAAGATTTTGTAGAATAAATTTTGACAATTGCAATTATGAATCATTTCATGTCATTCATGTTGTTTATGTTAATTATGTTCAGTGTTACCAGATCTCCTGTTTTAACAGGAGATCTCCTGTTTTCACTTTCACTCTCCTGTTCTACTGTTTTCACTATGAGATCTCCTGTTTTTNTTTATCTAGGTTAACAACCCACAATGCGATGTGTTTTGTTCCAACTTTGATACGTTTGATACTTTACTTTGAACTAATTACTCTATTATGCATGGAACTAGGGAAAAGGTGTAAATACATACGACCACTTAAAGATTACATGAAGTATATTGCGAATATAATTCAGCTCTAGAAAACGGGCTTCAAAGTTCAAAGTTCTTTTAAGTTTAGAGATTTAGTTTTATAGTTTATTCAATTATAACATCTACATTCTTCAGCTTTGGATAAATATCCAAGGACGAATGTCATAAAAAAGAAAGAAGAAGAAGAAAACCTACAATAATTTGTGGTTCAGATCACATGCAGATTTGAATCTAGTTTTTTCATGATTAGTTATAAGGACGTTCGATACACCTCTTCCGGGGCGGGCGGTGCGGAGAGTATGCCTATGTTTATACACGGGACTCTTGTTGCAGTACCAACTTTTACATAAATTAATTTCAGCGAACTAAGTATGCTATTTAGAATGAAATTTATACAACACATATTAGCTTGCATATTTTTTTCGTGTTTAATACACGTCTGTTCACTTTTTATTTGAATAAAAGTGTCTATTGCCATAGCGTGGTGGTAAAAGTTGGGTCAACTGTCATTACTGTCAACTTTGCGCGAATTCCGTAAACATGAATGAACAACCAAGGTACAAAGGAAAAGTAATGACTGAAAAGTAATATAAAATGAGTGTAAAAGAGAATGTGGATTGATGAGAATAAAATAAAATGTGCAAACCGAGAATCCATATGATAACTATCAAGAAGTTCAGTGTATGATAGTGAGACGTCGACTTGTCAAATTGAAGATTATGACATAACATCTATACTGTTCGTTTTGCAAAGAGATCCTTTCAATTTTTGTTTCAAATTGCTAGTATATTGCTTTAGATCACGAAAAATTTATTTAATATTAATTATTACTACATATATTTTCGACTGGAATAATTTTATAATCTATAATTGAGCTATTCAAATATAACGCATCAGTCGAAGCATTAAATACAGCGTACAGTGTTGCCATATTTCCTTTCATTGGATCAGATGTTTGTTCAAATTTGTCAAAACGTTATCTATTCATTCCATTATCTCAATAATTACATTGTAAGTGCATATTTTTATTGTTTTAAAATGTTTAGTAATATTTAATTCTTTAATTACAATTTTATTTTTCCGATCCTAACCATTTTTAAGAGCAATATTCACGTTTGATTAAAGTTTTTTCCCAACTTCCATAAGAGCCTGTGTAAAAGAGCATAATTTTTAAAATAATTTTTCAAAAAAACTACGTTGTCAATCGATCTGATATTTTTACACAAGTCAGTTTGCATATTTATTAACAGATTTCAATTGCTTTGAAAACGTTCTTACCATTTTTCTTTTGGTATCGAACCTCCTTAAACGGTCGAACTAGTCACTGTATCACGTGAGTGATTAACAGTTTAGTCATTGGTCAAATTATGAATTACGACGTTGTTGGGCGGGTCTGATGGTCCGATCAACACTAAGAGTCATTCCACACGACAGGCGTCCCATGGCCCGTACCATTGTACGCGTTACGCGTGCCATGACACGGGTCGCGTGAATACGCCTATTATATATTTTTTATTCATGTGACCGAATAGTGGAAATAAGGTGTGTTTATTTACATTCTTACGCCGGTTCCCGGCATAGATTAATACAGCAAGTTCCCAGTTGTAAACAAGATTTTTAAAATTGACTTCGTGCATTCATTGAAAATGTTTACACATTTGATATAAAATATCAATTTATAAAACAAAGTGAAAAGTGACAAAAATAATAGAGTTGACCTAATTATGTATAATTGAAAATATAAATAAACAGAACTTATTTCAACTATTCGGTCACATTAATAAAAAAATATAGTTAGGCGTATTCACAATGGCACGCGTACCATGATGGGCGATATTTTGTGTACTATTCCTCTATCTCTCATCGCTGAGGAAGAGTGGAGTGTTTTCTCCTCAGAGGAATAAGTTTACTTATTCCTCTGAGGTTTTCTCAGCTTGAAACAAGGTTCAAAAGATCTAAAGAGTCTAATTCAGTCACCTTGAGCTTGAGAGCGGTGGGTGTTGCGTTAGCCAATCACGTGCCTGCGTGAATACACTGAGTGCTACCTCCATGTAGTATATGGTCTAAGGGTCCGACCGTTCACTTAACGCAATCCAAACATGATCCAAACTTTTAAATTTAGCGAGGAATCTACACATACTAGTAATGGGCATAATCGACCAATTTTGATAATCGAGTTATCGGTAATCGAGTACTTCTAATAATCGAGTGATCACTCGAGATACGAGATATTGGTCGTTTTCATCCCAGCGGCGCACAAATATGTTTGTATTAGTCATATATTACTTATAAGCGTAGCTAAAAAAAAAAAGCTAACGCACTTCAAAGCCTAACCACTTTTTCGTTTTATTCTAAAAAAAAAGGTTACGCAATCAGTGACTATTTACAGTATGCACTAACATTTTGGGGTGCAACCGTAGGCTAATAATCACTCGAGTGGTGGGAGTAAACATCTCGAGATATCTCGAGTGATCTCAATAATCGAGTACCACTCGATTTTTCACTCGAAATCTCCCATCACTAACACATACTTCTATCCTATAGGATAGAAGTATGTGGGAATCTATTGTCAGTTACTTGTCTTTTTCTCATTCCAACGCAGGGAGACTAGTTCCAACGTATGAAAGAGAATAATGTATAATTTGATGTATGCGCTTTTTTCATTCATGAATTTAAAACTGACTCAAGTCCCATAGTGTGTCCATATGCTATGGAAGTGATATGAATTTCGAAAGGAACGGAAAGACTATTCGTTATTTGATTGGTCGCATTGGTCATTGGTCGTAAAAAGAAGTTTATTATCCGGTTTACGTGCGATGCCAGTGGGCCTTGCCTTGAGATTCTTGAGAAGAAGACGAAAGTGGAATTTCCTAACCATAAAAATAATTTATTAACAAATGTTTAGAATGGAAGTTTCTCAAGCAAATATTGAATTAAAAGATTTCCCAAACATTTGTCGAATTTGTCTCCAATCTGGAGAATTTAAATCCTCTCTCCAAACTAACATCTTTGATTCACACAAAACATGTACCGATACATTAAGAAACATAACAGGCATAGAGGTAAGTGGAGCGGCACATTTTAAAAATTCAGAGGGCAGATTTAATTTTTTTAGATGAGAAAAGATGATAAATTACCAACTAATATATGTGATACCTGTGTGAAACAACTAGATGATATAGAAATATTTATAAAGTTCTGCAAATGCAACGATAATTATCTCAGATCTTTATTAACTGCAGAGGATAAAGATACATTTCATGCATCTGACAACCTTCTTTATGACACTTTTGATGAAGACAGTTTTGATGAAATCGACAACGTAGCACTGTCGGAACGCAAAATTAAAGTTGAATCTGAACTTATAGACAAACCTCCAAAAGAGGAGGGTAAGTTAAATTTGAAAAGTGAATTCAAAAGTAGAAAACGAAAAGTAAATTTGAAGAAAACTGGTAAGCGCATTGAAGAGTGTGAATGCAAAATATGTGGAAAAAAATTTACTAGACGAGGAGGATTGAAACGCCATTCAAAAACTCATTTAGGTATCAAGCCATTTGAATGTGAAACTTGTGGTAAGACTTTTGTAGAGAAGGCCACATTAAATAGACACTGTTTAATACACACAGGTGAAAAACCATTTGAGTGTAACCTCTGTGGAAAAACGACGACTAGGAAAGATCAAATTCTGGAACACATTAATAAACACCATCCTAATGCTGTTAACTGCGATTTCGTTATTACAGAACATAAAAGAAGCGATACTGAGAAAAAAGACTTTCCTACTGAATATAAAAACAATTTTAAAAATGATCCAAGAAACGAAAAGGACATGAATGAACAGGGTAATACAATTAGAGGCAAAATTGAAAGTGGTGAGGAGCAAATTGATTTCAGCTTTGAAATGAACGAAGACGAAAGCACAAAAATTGGCGAGGGGCGACCTTTTAAAACTAAGAAGAGAATCGAAATTTGCCTGTGTAATCTTTGTGGGAAAGTGTTTAGACGAAAGGGGTACTTGAAAAACCATATGGCCATCCATGCCAAAATCAAACCCTTTGAATGCAAAATTTGCGGGAAAGGATTCACGCAGAGGCATGCCCTAACAAGACACAATTTAGTGCATACAAAGGAACGACCGTTTCAATGCAATCTCTGCGGGAAGACCTTTACCAGAAAGGAGATATTAATGGATCATTTAAAAAATCACGAAGAAGGAAGCAAACCTTATCTTTGTTTCCATTGCGGAAAGTGTTTTTCCAACAAGGACTATCTTAGCAAACACTTAAAATACTACTTGCCCGGTAAAGGTAAAAAGAAAACCAACTCGGAAGAGAAAAAGTGCATTTGTCCTCAGTGCGGAAAACAGTTACATTCAGTGTCTTACTTAAAGACGCATCTTCTGACACACACAGGAGAAAAACCGTATGAGTGCAACATATGTGGGAATAGGTTTACAGTTTTGAGGTCTTTGAATCACCACTTGAATATTCACAAAGGTGTAAAGCCGTATCAGTGCACGCAGTGTGACAAAGCCTTTCGAACGTCTGGTTCTCTGCGGAAACATATTTTACTTCACACGGGAGAAAGGCCTTTCAAGTGTACCAGCTGTGAAAAGGGTTTTATCAGACGCAGCCATTTGAAGAGGCATTTGAGGATACATTAGTTGGTCAAACGTCGATAATGTATGTTAAAAGAATGTTGCCAAATAAGCGAGAAATAAGACTTAATCCTTAATATTCCTGGTATTAGCATAGTATGTTTCTATAAATATAACCTGTGCATGTCTCACAGTTTCCTTTTTAAGTGACATACCCCTTACAACTTTTAAATGGATTGTGTGGTGTTAAATTTGGCATCCAATGGTAACAAAGGGGCCGTCGCACGGATCACGCTGCCTTTAACGGTCATTTCTTGATCGAATAGTTTCAAAAAAAAATTCAGCGTATAAAGGAAGTCTTCTACTTTACGAGCCCAACTTTATTACAAAATATTAAATAGAATACCCAGAATACCGTTTTTAAGAAAAACAATTATCTCGGCTCCTATTGATCGAATCGAGACGGTTTTTTTAAATTCATGTTTTTTTAAACACAATTTGATGCAATTGGTTTGATATCTGTGTATTAAAAAATCGCCGAGAAAAGGACCCTAGTTACCGTTTTTTGTTAATAACTTTTTAATTTGCTTCTTAAAAATCTGAAATTTACACAGACGTGAGATAGTGTAATAACCTTTCGATCCTGATTGATCTTGAGCAGAAGATATATGCACCCGCGTTTTCGACTTTATAATTTTGCAAATGGCCGCTATTTTGAAATTGGGAGAGTCCGGATTTCGGGTATTTGTTGAGCATCCCAACAGTTATCTTTTCCCGTAGTTTCATCGAATTTCAGTCAAATTTGTTCTTTTTATTTAATTCTGAAAATTTAGCACATTTTTTTTTCACTGCTAATTTTGCAATGTAAAAAAATTTTGCGAGCTTTCGCAAAAGCCTATGCTTGTAGCACATTTTCTCAGGAACAAAATCGATGAGTATACCTCATATCGATTAGAGGCTTATCTTCGGAGATATAAGCGAAAAACTGAAAAAAGAGCAATTATTTTTTTCTTTTGTAATAAACAGTATGACGCTCGGCCTCTACAAATACACAAATTTAGGCTTTTATTCTGTGTATTTTTTATTTAATTTTAAGCCCATAAAATTCGAGTTAAGCCCGATTTTTGAAACGGGCATGTGTTTGGTCTAATTCGCCCGGATTATAATTTTAATTAAAACTTTTGTACATTACTGAACCTATAATTCGAAAGAAAGATCATAAAAATTAAAGTAATTGTTTGTGAGAAAAATAAATTTGAAATTGTGGCCCATTGTTAGTGGTGTGTTAATTTCGATATGAAATTCATGTTTAAATTAGTAATAGCTAAAATAAACGAGATATTTCCTCCACAAGGATCCACTAACAATCGCTTGAGTTTTCTTAAACTCATGGCAGGCTACCAGTAGCCGTCACTCACGCTTCCCTATCGTTGAGTCTATCTGGTCTGTGCCTTTATTCTTTAATGTCTTTGACGACAACTCATATAAAAGTTATAATCTTTATTTTAATTATTTGTAAGAATTCCCTTCATTTTAGAATAAAAATTACTTTTAACAAAACATTTAAAAAAAAATTACTCTTATTTGCTCACAAAATATGAAAAGAATAGAAGGTAAGATGTCAATAATACAATTAAATGTTGCCGTTTTTTAAATTAATCGCTTTCAAGGTATAGATTCAAACTAATAATAAATTAAGGAATAAAAATGTTCTGTTATAATAAATATATTTTGTTTCAGACAAACACAAATTTTTCATAAGCCAACAAAATTTTCAATAAACAAAACATGGAATAAATATAGAAAATCATATGTTCTTTCTTCAGGTATGTATCCTTAGATGCTGGCTCAACTGATCCTTTCGAATGAAAGTTTTTTCACAAATATCACACTTAAACCGTCGTATGCCCTTATGAATCAAAAGATGTCTGTAAAAACTGGGCCTACGGAACCGTTTGCCGCAGTAGGGGCAAGGATAGGGTTTCTCCCCCCTATGAGCCATCTGATGAGTCTTCAGAGAGTCTTTTGTCAAATAGGTACCACCGCAAATCTCGCATTTGAACCGTTCCCCGGTATGGGTACGGACATGCACGCTCAAATTGGACACCTGCGTAAACTGCTTACCGCAAAAAGAACACAAGAACCTGCCTGGTGTTTTCACTCGCGATTTTGGTCTAGGAACTATTGGTTTTTGGTTGACGTCGTGTATGGCTGCATGCCTTCGTAAGTGGCTGGGAAAGAGGAAATATTTGCCGCACTCCGAGCAGGTGAGTCTGCGTTTTTCTTCGGAATTTTCGTCATGGACTTTCTTATGTCGTTGTAACAACGTGTTTAAATTAAAGGCTGCATCGCACTGGTCACACTTGAACTCTTTTATTTCTGTATGGCTGAGACAGTGACGTTTTAAAGCACTTTTTACAGGGAATATTTTGTGACATACGTCACATTCGTAGTCCTTTGCTCCGGCATGTACACGCATGTGACCCATCAGGTATCTTTTAGAACTAAATGTTTTTCCACAGAAGCTGCACGTTAGAGAATCCAAGCTGCTGCTGAACTCTGGGTTTATAATCTTTTCGTCGTGGGTCTTTATGTGGTTTTCCAAGTGGCTCTCACGGGTAAAAGGCTTGTTGCAAGTTGAACATGCGAATTTTCCATTATGAAGAAAATTGTGGCGCTCGAGTGAATTCTTTTGGGTAAATTTCTTATTGCACAAAGTGCAAGGGAAAAGTTTCATCCCCGTGTGAATGCGCAGATGTCTCTGCAAGTCGCTCTTTCTCGTGAAATATTTATTACAGTATATGCACTTGCACATGTCATTCCTTTTCTTTGTAATCCGATGATCTCTGCTCTCCCTTCTATGACTTTTAATATGACTCCTGAAGGAAACCAAACTAGCAAACACTTTTTCACATTCATTGCAGGGATATATTTTTTCTTTTTCATCTTTGAGATTTTTCTCCAGTGCAGCAATTTCAGGTGTATGATGTTCATCCTTGAGAATTTTCACGGTGATTAAATTTCCTTCTTTGTTTTCATCATTTTCTACTTTTACTTGAATTTCTTCTTCGTGCTGTTCTGTTTTAATTTCATCAGGATTGAGCTTAGTTTCAAGGCTTTTGTCGTTTTCTTGAATTAAAAGAGTTTTAAGTATAGCATCGTTACTTCTGCAAGTTTCAATGAAGCAACGAATGTAGTCTAACTTTTCGATACATGCTGCACATACGGATTTTGGAAGTTTATCGTTTGGTGTTACCTAATAAAATTTGAAACCGAGATAGTTAAATGTTCATGAGACGGGGGCCCACTTACTTTAATGCTGGTGATGCTTTTTAAATTTCGTACAAATTCTGGTATGGCAAACACAGCTTGTAATTCCTCTTTATTGAAACAAAGTCTACATATCTTGGAAAACTCTTCATATGAAACTACAGACTCGGCCATTCTTTCCTTACATACAAAAAATTTTAACTTTCATAAAAATTAAACATTTGCGTGCAGGTTATTTACCAAATGTCAAAAATGTGTGATCATTTGACCTACCAATAGTTTGAACATTTGAACTACCGTAGTTAACTATAGGATCAAAGGCGATTTCCCTTCGTAACGAGGCAATTCTACGGTCAATAAAAATTAAATGAATTATTATTTTGGTATTAACAATTGAGATAAACAGTTAATAAAGCTATAGCACTTCTTTTTAAAATAGATTTTATTTAACTACCAATATAAAATTTGAACTTAAATAAAATTACACAAGCCTTTATGTAAACTTAAAAATAAAAAAATAGAAGTACGTTTTGAAATTAAAAATAAATACGAAAATATTTAAGTAAATACAACATAATAGCCTTTATTGTTGAGGTTGCACACGTTCTCGGGCAAAACGGATGGGTGGCGCAGGTAGGTCTGGGTTGTCTGGAAAATACATCCCGACCAACACTATCGTGAAAATTCCCGTAATCAAAATTAATCCTACAGTAGCTGTAACTGTATACAAATGAGCATAAACATATCTAAAAAAAAAACGCAAGTTACATATATTTCTCTGCAAGAACCTTGCCTTTACCTGAAATACCACGCGGCTAACAAAATAAAGCTGATAAATGCAAATAAAAAATTCCCCAAATCCCAATCTCGGTTTTGGTTGTTGTTATTTATGTTATTGATACCAGCAGAGCTAGGAAATGAATAACCGTCCCTCGCTGTTTCTGAAGAGGCATTTTCGATTGCCTGTGCCCTCTTTTGGTGGATCAAACAGTGCACGACGCAGTTGTCGAAGAGGCCACAACTTTTTAGAGTTTGTGTGTCAGGGCGAAGCACCCTGCCGTTAAATATCAACCTTACTAGTTTGTTGGAAGATAATTCTGTCTGAAAATGTCTCCTAAAAGAACCATGTTTTACAATTTTAAGCGAATATTCAAGCTTTAGTTACTAATTAAAAATTTACCCACTTTTTAAAATCTCCCAACATCTCCTCTAACCTACCATCCACCAGTTTCAAATCGTCATTGATATATTTTAATTTAATAGTTATCGCAGGTTTATTATCGGAAGGTATACTACGTTCGTTATTCTCCGAGCTTTGTTCATTCCTATCATTCAAACTAGTCGACGTGGTATCCTGCTCTGCATAATTATGTTCCATTACGGTATGTTCACTGCTGTCTAATATCGTTTCTATTCTGTCTTGGTTCCGAGAAGGATCCGTGGTTTCGGAACCTGGGGATTCATCGTTACCATCTACAAACAAAAAGTAGCAAATTTACAGAGCATAACAATCTATATCATACCTCTATTTGTGCTAGTCCAGTTGTTATAAAATGCCAAACGCCTCTGTCTCAACACACAAGCGTCGGCATCCATCGTTTCGATTATATTTTGCTCCTCCCCACGATCCAAATTCTCAGGAGGGTCTGGGACAGGGGCACTCTCGTTACTGGTACTAGCCTCATGAGATATGTGATCACTAGGGACTGGTTCCGTGGTAGCCGACACGGTTATGGGAGGTTCTTCGACAATTGGAGGTACTATACTAGAGCCTGACGTAATATTTAATTAGTTTAGTACATTACACAGCAAGTGAGAAAAAACAGCTTACGTTTATTACATACGATATTTACTATTAATGGAATATTTAAAAAATAATCAGTGATGATAATACCTTAAATATATAAACAAGTTTTTAGTTAAGTGGTGATGGTACGTGGTTTGTTATGAAATCATTTCAATATCGAATCTGCTTAAAATTTATACTAAAATTAACTTACTCTTAAAATACTTTTCTTAAACTTTATATGCTAGTTTATTATACGGCATTACATATGACTGATTTATTAGTCAAGATTAATCTACCATGATTTGTAAGGATTTTATTTATATGTTCTATAAATACATTTCGCATCAAAATTAACGGTAAAAATGGATCCCAATTTTCTAGTTGATTTTCTTGTGAACTACTAATCTGATTTTAATGATCTTATGACCAAATTAACCATTTTTTACATGAACTTCATACAGTTTTACGTAGCACGTCATAAAAATGCATGAAGTAAAAGTTTAACTGAACCAATAAGGCATAAAAAACTATCAACAATTATTTAGATATAAATAAAACTTTGCCTTCCATGACCTTGCGCAATGAAAGCAGTGACATATACCTTCTGTGATGGTAACAGTTTCCGTGTGGTTGGTCAATCTTCGGTGAGCCCTGTGTCTCCTTCTTTCCAGCAACAGAACTGTCCTCACATGCCTCTGTTCAGATATATTGGTAGTCCACCAGGCTAGTGTAACTGAAACTCCAAAATGTCAAAACCTGCAGCCTTTTCCACACTTCACACTGTGCTCAACTTACCTATAATTACGGCGAGGAGAGCGATAAAAAAATGTGTCACCTCGTCGCCTATACCCTCGATTAGTGTCATGTTTGTTTAATGTTTACCTTGATAAACAAGAAACTTTACAAATAAGCCCAATTTGTTTACCACTGACGCACTTCGAATAGTTGCACTAAAGTTACACGATTATTATTTAAAACGATGTTTATAAATCGATTTTACGACATTTGCTCATGCAATAGCTGATTAAAAACACGTAAGTTTAATCAAATATTTATTAAATAAGTTGAACTTAGGAAGTAGACATTTATGAATAAAACAGCATGTTTATTTATCGACATAAATCATTGAGTTAACGAGGTGTGCGATAGATGTCGCAACAAACCAAATAACTTCAAAATATAAATATACAAAGTCAACGATAGATGGCACTTGGTATACTTATTACAATATTTTGAAATTCTTGAAAATACATATTTAAATAAATAGTAAAACAAGTAAAAAAGTAAAAAAAAATTAATATTTTCATTCATTCATTCATTTTCAAGAATGGGTTGTTATAACAAACATGTTTTTAGAAAAAAAAACAACCATCCAGGTTCCTAGAATGTTAAGTAATAAGTTGCGTCAGCGAGTTTAGGAGAGATTCTCCTGTGGTTAGGAGGGAACTTAACAATACCGCATCTAAATTGCTTATTTATCTTCTGATAAGACGAGATTAACTTGCCTTTATGCTTTAAATAGCTAGTTATGTAATGCGGGAACCTCGAATGCAACGCGGGGCGTAGGACTCCGAGTCTGAATAGCAGAACAGCTCTTCAAAATGTACACGACTGTCTATCCTAACTTCCTAACTATCCAGTCTAAGTACTCTAAGTAGTCACATCTAGGAATATGTGTATTGGAAACTTCTCCAATTATTAGTGAACATAGTGGATGGAAGGAATACTAATGTCATAAGCTCGTTTCGCAAATATCTGGAGAAATATTTAGAATTTTTTATATATACCGTGTTGAATGACGAATAGGGGCAAAAGAAATTTATGTCAGGGCCACTGTGTATATATACTTAAAATATTCTCCGTTATGACTGTGTGCTGTACATATTAAATTCCTGGCAATTAACTTGCAATTCAACATCTACATATAGGTATGTAGTAAAACGGACATTAAATGAATCGTGGATATAATTTCTGACCGTTTTTCGCCATATTATGTCAGGTAGATATAGGCGGAAGCGCGGAAAGTTAGTATCTCTCGGAATCAGTTCCTTGTTGCAAAGAATTTCGTAATCATCATAATAAGAATTCAAGGAAGTGGGCTCGTATTCAGAGGTAGAAAAAGAATTTATTTATTAGCTTTCTAATATTTACCGATTATATGGAATAGAGCATCTTGAAATTTATGTCTGATACCAGTTTTACATGACAATATTTTTTGTTTAGTTTTTGTTACGAGATTCTACTTTTCCTCAATATTGGGTAGTTATTATGTAAGTTCATTATTTATAGAATAAAATCGTCATCAATAAGTAGCATATAACGTGCATTCAATTAGACAATATCATTATTAAGAACTGTAAATATTAAAGGTCTAAGTATAGAACCTCGCGGAACTCCTGGAGCCTGAGCGATTTCAGCAGATTCGGCTCCTAAAACTTGAACAAAGTGAAATATATGAGTAAATAAGCAACAACATCAGTTTGTTTTCACCGACGAATATAAAAATTGCAGGACTTAATCGTGATCTATACCTATATACGTCCGACTTAATTAAAGTCCAGTAATTCTGTTGGTATCCGCTGCTAAGTCGTGTGAAACAATTAGCAAACAGAGCGCAGATAGAATCATTTTAATCATTATAGAAAGTTGCTGTAATTATGGGTACCATTTTAATTAAAGCCCAACAAAGACGCATTGTATAAGCGCAATTTATATGTTACGAGTTTGAAAATGTAATTTTGTAACGCAAATGTGAATGTCGCCTTGTTTGTATATACAGGGCGGCGGGGGCATTTTGGGACTTCAGGTTAGCTAATAGCTATACAATAAAAAAAATATTATTTTATCTAACATGTCGTTGCTTTTTGCCTTGTTGGCTAAAGGACTTTTTTCACTAGTCTTAGCCTCGTTTTTAATCAATAAAATACGTAAAATTTAAAGAGTAGGTATTAGTACTAGTTATTTTTTATTCTATAGTGTGAAGTTTTGCGTTTCTATTCAAGAATAATGAAAAAAGAAAACATTCAGAAATACAAAAGCATTCGCCTTTGTTAAAATTAGCTAAAAAGAAAAAGTATGCCAAAATGTTGACACTTACGATAAAGGGAAATAACTGTCTTGTAAGTCTTGTTCGTTGATTGGATACTGCAGCTGCCAGGAACGTTTCGTCGTTCTAAATATTGTTAGGTTAGGACAAATTGAAATTTTGTGGAAAAGCTCCATTTGTGGTGGAAAATATATATAGATTATTACATTCTATGCATGCGTTGCAAAGAAAACATTTACTGTTTCCCTCGTAAAAGAACAAATTACATAAATTCAAATTCGTCTTTATATCTGATAGAGTACGCTTATATAAAAACAACCTTGAAATCGATTTACACTCTCAATCTTCTCATTGTCATTGTGGAAATTGCAACGCGCTAAGCACTTCTACAAACAACAAACAAAGTCATTCTCACAGCCGGCTTATCTTTAACAATTGTGATTTATGATTTGCAATGCGGCAATGGGATAAAAATATCAACTTATGCCATTTAGTAAACGCCACTATCTGCTTATTTGTCATTTCATTACGAGTTACTGTTTAATATGGAAAGCAAATGCATTGCTAATTGCTATTGTAATGTTTTTAATAACATTGGGGGTTCATGAATTAATTGAATAATTTTTAGACGCCGTTGATAGGTGTCACAACGTATGTCTCATTGGCTATGCCACAGACTTTTAGAAGTCTGTGGGCTATGCTCACTGGCAACAATCCAGTCGAGTGCAACAAGAGATTTGAGATTTAAAAGTTAAGTTAAATAGTGTTGATAACAACTTAGTGACTTGACATCTGATTTCGTTTTTAACATGTAAAATAAATTCTGGTGCGGTTTTCTTCTCGTGTTCTTTTTATTTGTTGCGATTGCGAAGGTGCTAGGTTTATTATATGTTTGTGGTGCTAGGTGCTATTTAAACGACTTTTACTAGTTTTAGTAAGTATAAGAAAGAGATAAGAGATTGAGTTCTTTTAATTTAAGCCTTATTATTTAGCTATAATACTGTCAGCTATTGGTGATGAATGGTGATATTACTGATATTACTTGAGATAAGTTAATAGAAACAGTCTCATAAGGCCATGTCTTGAATACATTCATTGAAGTAATCAAGTATAACACTTGACTTTTTTATTCCTTTGGAAACAAGAATTTGTGACATTTAGAGAACAGAAATATCACAGTGACAAGAAACTGTGAGGGTGCTCCTAGAAATTTATACTTTGCAAAAGACCTAGAAATTTCTCTCAGACTATTTTTGTTGTCGCATAAAATACGTTTTCCAACTCTTAATTCATGTTTTTATAAAAATATCTTTAAGTTAATTAAACAATAAAAATAACTTAAAGTTTTTCTTGCCCAACTTATGACGGGCAATTAAAACCACAAACAACATATCAAACGTGCAATTAACAAAAACTAATTAAGTGCACCAGGAATGCCATGTTATGTGGTTAGTTAATAACATTAGAAATTAAAACACGAACACGCAACTAAAATTGCTTCGTTATCTAAAAATGATCAGCAGATAATTACGAAAATATTATACAACAGGCCTCTGGAGCATTCACAGTTAATGTTAACAGTATAATAATTAATTAATTACGAGTAAATTATGTTGATGGTTGTGATATATTATTTCACGTGAAATATTCAACACTCAAAAATAGTAATATTAAAAAATATCTTGTCATAAGGTAACATTTTAATTCTGTTTCCTAAATCCTAAATGTCAACTTTAGTCAATCGGGATAAAATTACATTTTTTCTCCCTTCAGTTTGTTACTTATTAATTTATTTAGATAAATTGCTTTAGTAACATGGGTATTTATTTAATTTATTTAATTCATACAACTTCTAAATTCTTTTGATGTCTGCCTTAGAACCAGATAAAATTGTCACAGAAAAGCATCTGAAACAGTGGCCCGAGTAGTATTTAAGATGTGGCAGATCTTTAAACGGAAGATTTCAAAAGAAATTATTAGACAGCTGCTGTTGTTTTTGGCGAGATAAAAATATGGGGTTAAAATTTTAGCATTCTCGTGTCTACTGTAATATCAGACGGATAATAATATTCAA
The DNA here is from genome assembly GCF_000390285.2 of Anoplophora glabripennis. NCBI lineage: Eukaryota > Metazoa > Arthropoda > Insecta > Coleoptera > Cerambycidae > Anoplophora > Anoplophora glabripennis. The sequence goes on along the minus strand of NW_019416377.1, from coordinate 67,588 downwards.
TTAGGGTTTTTACGTCGCCACTGTCGCCAGTCTATCAGACAGTCAGACTCTTGAAGGGCGGAGACCACATAAGGGCATACCGTTTTTGTTCTTTGTTGAAGTCTAATCAATACAGATGATGACACGAGTCTACCACTGCTTGGTATCATCGTCTGGTTGACCGTAAAAACAGCTGTCGCTGGTCCGCATATGATTCACTTTCCTCGGCTGATTTATTTACAAGGGTGTGGACAGGAAAATGGGGGTAATTTTCGGTTTAAGTGAAACATATGAGTTGTCAGTAGATAAGTAACTGCACACGCCCAAAATAAGTAGATAATTGGTTGGCAATAAGGTCATATGTTCTTGTACATACAGTACAAGATAGGTATTAACGCAGGGGTGTTGAAATATTGTTTTTGGTTGAACTTGTATTTCGTAATTTTTGTGCAAAACATAATATTGCGATTTACCGCGTCGGATGATGTATTTGTACACTGAAACTATTTTTCTAGCACTCAAAAGACAAATAGGTACGCAGAATCTGTTAATAATAAAATGATATCCTAACTATTTTTAAATAAAAAATAACGCTTAAAATTATGATTAGGAATTTAAATATTAGTAATAGTATTGTATAAGTAAATATTTACTTATACAACGGTAATAGCTGTGGTAATAGACTCTTTTAGTGTGATGTCACATATTTAGGCAACCCGCAACAATTTGTCATAGTTGAAATTGTACCTACAGACCGAATCTGACCCTTGTGTACTATTTACATAGATAGGTACTATAAACATTTATTTATTTTTACAAAGATTTGGAAATATTTAAAAACAACCAACACGTGTATCGTAAATGATATGTTATCGATATCATCATTAGCGTATTTTCTCTTGTTTTGTTTAATCTTGGCATTTTCTAGTTCTACTAAGTATTGTTATTGTTTTTCTTGGTGTCAGTGTGTTTATTGATATAATTATAATTTATTAATTACTATAAAAGTCAATATTGTTCTATAAATTTAAATATATAAATTCTATAATGCTATTAGTTTGTTAGTTGGGGTTTGAAACTTTTTAAATATTTGCCAGAATATCGCAATATTTAAGGTCGTGAAAAAGAAGCCATATTTTTGGTACTTATATCTTATGTCCAAAGTACATAAGGTCGAAAATCGATATAGTAAAAATATTGAGAAATTCTTCATAACTATGGAGTTGCCTATTATTTGTCATATGTGACGTCACTACTAAAAAGGTCTATTACAGCTTTATGTTTATAATTTAATTGACTAAGGTGTATAAATTGCTTTTACAAGTATGTTTTGCAACCCAAAAATCATGTAATTTTTGACAATAGCTCAATCTGGTAATGATGATTTTCTCCCATTTTCTTGAATCGACGTATTTTTCATTTATCTTGTGCAAAAAAATCAGTTTCTTTTTCAAAAATTTTTCTCAAAATAATTATTGAAAACGGAGCGCGGGAAAACGTATGGAAGCCATGTTGTGACGTCATACCATTCGTTTGCCGCTAGTCCACACACTTGATTGGCTCTCACACACATTTATATCGTCCCTTTCTCCATATAATGACGCAAGTTCACTATCACTGTTATCACTGCCTTCTTGTAACATTATTCATACCAGCACGCAGCGTCTAATAAAGGCTTCGTCTCCAGGAAGTCATCTTCAATTTTTTTTAACATGTTTACATCGAAATTTCCATTCTTCTACTGAAAATAGTCATCGCAAATAGTCTCACTGTAAATTAAATTAACATTCCTGTCTGCTTCAAAGCAGCTCAAACCAATTGGATGGGGTTTAAATCTGGTTAGTACGGTGAAAACATTAAATCCATGATCATTTAAAAATTTTGTTATTTCTAGTTTTGACCTAACGAAATCCTATTTTCTTGAGAAGTCTTTTAATTCTTTTTCAAGAACCTAAATCATTATTATCCTGGACAAATTTTTCCTGAATTTTCTAATGACAGTTTTCTCTATCGGTGTAAAAACTGCCGACAATACGTTGAAGGAAAACCATATCGAAGTCATCTGAGTCAGTCTTGGGAGTTGATTTTCGCCGTTTCTTATTTGGTGTTAAAAACTTGATAATAGCATTGGTTTGTTTGGCAATGTTTTGAACACTTGTTTTGCTGATTCCGATCGCAAGAGCAGCTCGTTCTTGTTCATTTTTAAGTTCCTTGACGGGTAGATTCACGCTGCATATAATGTTTCATATTTGCTACCACGTCTTTTTTTGTCACTTTCAAAGCACAATCCATTGTCACTTCTGGTTTCTCTTTCNTAGATTTAAATATATAAATTCTATAATTCTATTAGTTTGTTACTTGGGGTTTGAAACTTTTTAAATATTTGTCAGAATATCGCAATATTTAAGGTCACGACAAAGAAGCAATTTTTTTGGTACTTATGACATATGTCCAAAGTTCATACGGTCGAAAATCGATCTAGTAAAAATATTGAGAAATTCTTGATAACACTATGGGGTTGCCTATTATTTGGCGTATGTGACGTCACTACTAAAAAGGCCTATTACAGCTTTATGTTTATAATTTAATTGTCATCTAAGGTGTATAAATTGCTTTTACAAGTATGTTTCACAACCGAAAAATCATGAAATTTTTGACAAATAACTCAATCTGGTAATGATGGTTTTCTCCTATTTCCATGAATCGGTGCATTTGGCATATGTCTTGTGCAAAAAAAATCTGTTTCTTTTCCAACAATTTCTCTCTCAAAATAATTATTGAAAATGGAGCGCGGGAAAACGTACGGAAGCCATGTTGTGACGTCATACCATTCGTTTGCCGCTAGTCCACACACTTGATTGGTTTTCACATACATTTATATCGTCCCTTTCTCCACATAATGACGCAAGTTCACTATCACTGTTATCACTGCCTTCTTGTAACATTATCCATACCAGCGTCTAATAAAGGCTTCGTCTCCAGGAAGTCATCTTCAATTTTTTTTAACATGTTTACATCGAAATTTCCATTCTTCTACTGAAAATAGTCATCGCAAATAGTCTCAGCGGATGTAAATTAAAGTCAACATTCCTGTCTGCTTCAAAGCAGCTTAAACCAATTGGATGAGGTTTAAATCTGGTTAGTACGGTGAAAACATTAAATCATCATTTAAAAATTTAGTTATTTCTAGTTTTGACCTAACGAAATCCTATTTTCTTGAGAAGTCTTTTAATTCTTTTTCAAGAACCTAAATCATTATTATCCTGGACAAATTTTTCCTGAATTTTCTAATGACAGTTTTCTCTATCGGTGTAAAAACTGCCGACAATACGTTGAAGGAAAACCATATCGAAGTCATCTGAGTCAGTCTTGGGAGTTGATTTTCGCCGTTTCTTATTTGGTGTTAAAAACTTGATAATAGCATTGGTTTGTTTGGCAATGTTTTGAACACTTGTTTTGCTGATTCCGATCGCAAGAGCAGCTCGTTCTTGTTCATTTTTAAGTTCCTTGACGGGTAGATTCACGCTGCATATAATGTTTCATATTTGCTACCACGTCTTTTTTTGTCACTTTCAAAGCACAATCCATTGTCACTTCTGGTTTCTCTTTCCGCGTGCAGAACGCATCTGTGGGCGGAGCTATCTCAGACGTCAGACGCAAACTTATTTGTGTCGGTCTATACCAATTAACATTGACATTTGCCTAGAGTTACCGAATTGTGCTTATTTGAACAATCAGTGTTATCTTTGTTATAAGCTGATGCTTACGTGTAAGGTGGCTTATGAGACAATTTTCTTTTCTCGGAATGAATGAATTACCGGGCAATAACACTCTGTTGTACTGCGGCAAAAATTCCACCCGTCCGTAGTATTATATTCAAATCAGAAACTAGTAGGCAGTGAGAGAGACCTTTATTAATTTCAAAAGCATGTTCCCACATTCCTATATGAGACGGAGGTGTGTCCTGAGAAGAAGGACCGACTATTTATGGGCAATGGACACGGATACAGTGCGTTCTGCTCGGTGCAGTTCAATTCAATTCAGTTTTACTTTGTATTCCATGATCGTACTTATGTATGTAACATTGTAAGCAGTGTTGGTTGACCTAAACGACTACAGACGTTTATGTTTGGCAATTGCTTATTTCCACAAATGTTTCGAAATCATAGACTTTTGATACAAGATACAAGGTGTTTGTGACAGTCTAATTTTATCTGCAAATTTATAATATTGTATTGACCACAACTGTGACATATCACGTACCTACCGATACAAAATATGTTCAATAACTGTTATTTTCCTCGACCGGCTCTTGACTTTGTGTTTTTTCCTGGTGGGTATATTGAATAGGTACCCGCACAGTGCAGCTTTATGCGGGTCGTTTTTTAATATGAAGTAATCCAGTTACTAAGGGTCACTCCAAACGACCTTTGTCAGATTTGACGAGGTTTTAATTACGGGACTGACTTTATTCATGTACTCAAGGATTACAGTTAGGTTTAGAGAGGATTTCGATTTACGTCAGTCAATATTTTATTCTTATCAAAAAAATATTAACTTTATTGTTGGCTCTCGTATTTTTAATTAAGGTATTAGTCTAATTTAAACAAATTAAAAAAATATACCATCCTTTAACACAAACGACACTTTAATGGAAATACCGTGCCGTAGAGGATTTCTAAAAAATCTTATCAAATGAGTTAAAAACAAATATATTTGTTATTTTTTCTAAGTTTGATGTTTGTTTACAGGGTATCTCAAATTTGAGGGTCACTTTATTAAATATTCCCTATACATAGGAGTTATAGAATTTGAGATATTAATATTTAAAGAAAAAAGAACCCCTCACAAATCAAACGGAAATTGGCTTTCGGTGAAATCGGCCGAATTTTGGATATGTTGTTCCATTCGGTGTCCAGATCAAAAGTCTCCACGGGTACGAAGCTCGAAAATCTTCCCTGCGAACAGTACCCAGCTTGGAAGGTTAGAGACCGGTAATAATCACCGATTTTCGCTGATTTTACCTCTACCCTTTTATAAATTGTACTTAGACCATAAAACTTAGAAATAGTTATTTATGAATTAAGCCGGTTATGTTATTCCCGAGTTTTATGATGGCAAGCTTGGGTTTGGAGGGACTTACGGGTCACTCAACGTAGCCGCGGTCAAAGGATAGATAGCATTTACCTTATAATTACTTTATAAGGGAATCCCTTAGAGATAACGAATTTGATTGGTTCATTTAAGAATAATTTTGACCTGACGAGTGAAGAGAAGTACAGAGAGAT
>NW_019416377.1:49357-61755 GCF_000390285.2 Anoplophora glabripennis | reverse complement strand
CAAATAAGATCCACTTCTTATTTGTGGAAGGGCGAAATGGGCGGTGACTATTAGACGCCTTCATTATAGCCATCTTTCTCTATCGCACGGATTTCTATGACTTACTTTATCGCTCTCACGTAACGGCCGATGAACCATGGGGACTTTCCGACCCTGTAGAGGCTAAAGATACTCCTGTAGCAGCTACAACACGGATTTTTAATATTTCCATTTCGAAAAATTGTATTAAAATAATTTTACACGTTAAACACGATATTCTATGACTGAGAATTAAATTCCTTTCTTTTATTTTTCAAGTCCATTGATTTATACCACAATAATATAGTCATTTTTCACAAGTCATTTTTTTCGTGTAGAGTTTCTCTTCTTATTCCGCTCTGTGTAATTTAATCATGAGATTTTGAGATTAAACCGGATTAAATGTAATCATAGGAAAATGTATTTTATAGCTCACCTAGTTCCTTACTGTTAAAGGCAGAATGAAGGTCTTAATTCTAGATATTACTTGTGCGCTTTCTTACACTGAATTCGTTTGCAAGAACTAACTACAGAAAATGTTCAAAAGCGGAGGAAGGAAGATTACGTTGGCCACGCCTCGAACAAAGATTAATATTTGTAGAGGAATTTCAAAGGAACACGGGTCGATAAATTATTATCCATTACACACCCTCCCGACGATGTTTTACGAGCTAGAATTTAGGGAGTTGTTGACCTCCCGTCTGTATTGTCCAACGCAGAAGTTTGAAAATGGAACTCGATTAATTAACCGGTGGAAAGTGTGGAGTTTTAATCCAGCAGGCGATGTAATGAATTTTTAAACCCCTTCAGTTAAAGTGATTTGTTAACTGATTTTGGATATGGGTACGCAATTGAACTTAGAAAGAAGAACAGTTTACATAATAATAATCTGCTTCTCTACCACAAAATCCTTGATTTCCGGGCTAATAGTACAGTCATTGAAGCTTTTCACCTCCGAATTCTTTGAAACTGAATTGATCGACTTGAAGTTTGGCAGATAGTTAGAGAAAAGGTCAATGAACATTAGTGACATAGCGCCGATTGACGCTTCGACCCTGTTGGGGGTTGACACCCCTTCTCGGGGAGTGGAATTTTTTTTCAAAAATAACGCTGGAAATCGATAGAGAATCAAATTTTGAGCAAAAAATATTCGAAGAATTTTTTCGAGAAATCTATAGTTTTTTAGTTACTCACGATTGAAAACTTGGAACTTTGAAAAAAAAAACACTTTTTCAAAGTATTTTTCGCGAATAACTCAAAAACTACGCATTTTATTAAAAAAAGTGTAATGAACAAAAATGTAGCTTATAAATAAACAAAGAAAATCTTTTTTATACAGTGTTGTAGTGTTGTACGTCCTATACAAAGCGAAAGATGGTTAGTGGAAGGGGACTTGTTTTGGGGGGAATACTCGAATCGATGTATTCAACGTCAAATAAAGGAAAAAGGATTAATTTTACGTGTATAACGCTCCATGAGTTTTTTGTAATACTCAAAAAGACCTTCAAAATGAGCACTTATAAAAGTTAATTAGAGCAAAATTGAAGGAGTTATCGTCAAAAACAGATGGGTTGCTCATATTTTTTAAGGAAAAATGAGCAGTAAACGTTGTACCATTTCCATCAGAATTAAAATTAATCGTAGACCCTTTAGTTTTGTTTTAGTGTTTTTCATACGATCCTGAAGTTAGACCGGTTTAGAATGCGTATATTTTGAATAATGTACGGTAAAAGTTGAAAACGTATTTTTCATTATTCAAAAAAAAATTGCCTAACTCTGAAACTATGAAAGATACGTAAAAAATGATAGATAACAAAAATGTAGCTTTTTTTTCAACAAATATTTTGCTTTTTTGTTATGCCTATAGTATAAAAAATAAAGGAGATATCGCCGCTTGAAGTATCCACTTTAGTGAAGAAACGACCTGTCTCGAGCCCTTCGATCTTTTCCCTTTAAAAAACGAAGGACTTAAAAGGTTTTATATGCAAACGATCTTACAGCTCTTGAAATTATGCTTTTTTGTAGAATAGTATAGCTTCAAAATTAACCAAATTAAAAAACCAATGACATTTTTTCGGAGCAAAATAGGCTTTCTCATCTTTATATATTATATTATACAAATAAAATATGTAAAAAAATTTAGTGTGATTCCTATGCAGCGTAGCAATTTTTTTTATGATTGATTATAGATTATAATAAAAATATTTTACATTAATATTCGTGAAAGGGTAGTTTATAAAAGTTGAAAATGGCAAAAGTAATCGTATATTATGCAACGATCATGTAATGATGGTTATTAATACACGAGCATTAACCGGGATACGAAACGAGCCGAAGGCGAGTTTCGTATGGTTTATGCGAGTGTATTAATAACCATTACATGAGAGTTGCATACGCTATTTTTTCTACACCCGATAAATAATCAAAAACCATAAATTTTATATTTTTATTGAACACAATAGGTAACAGTAATTATTCGTATTTCTATAAAAAAAATNAATGTGTCCATGTACTAGATGATTTCATAGTTTCCATCAATTCTTGAAAATAAGCAATTAAAACATTTTCGGAGAATGTCGAAATATTATTTGTATTTCTCCAGTCCATAAACCGTTGATAAAGTTTTTCGTACACTTTCTTAGATTTTTGGGGTAAAATATTTTGAACTGCATTTTCTGCTTTCTCCGATATGTGTGGAGGAGTCGATGGTAATTCTTCTATATCGCTGATATCAGACATTTTGTTTAGTTAGGTATCTACGAAAATTTAATACGTACTGATTTTGACATCTAAAATAATTACATAGGAACCTAGGATAAACGTCAAATGCACAGCATGCTTGATTGAAAAATTATGGGTTTCTATTGATTAAAAATCTGTATCGTAATGAAAGATCTGTATCGTAATGAAAAATCTGTATCGTAATGGGTATCATTATGAAACGGGTTATGGGCATATAAGTGCATTGTTATAATACGGGTGTAGAAAAAATATTCTTTCATAAACAATATTATAAGGGAATTTATTTTAAATTATTGCACAATTATAGCATTCTAAGGTTTAAACCGTAATTTTTTATCATTTTTTTAGCACAGGGGTGATTTATAAATGTTGAAAAGTGTTATGAGATACAAATTTTTTCATAAGCAATGAGGGAATTTTTATTTTAAATAATTACACCGTTAAAGCATTCCAAGCTTTTAAAAAGTAATTTTTTATTATTTTTGTCAATACAGGGGTGGTTTTTAGGGGTTGAAAAGGAAAAATTATTTTATTAGCTATAAGGTAACTTTTATTTTAAATAATTGCATGATTTAATCAGTCCAAATCTTCATTATCATTCATTATTTTTTGCATTTTTTTAAGGGTTAAATAAAGGGTCGAAAAGATCACATATATCATAAAACATGTTCGAGAACATGGAACATTATTTAATCTTTTTGCTTGAACAAGATTTTTATCAATAAAATGCTTAAAACTTCATTTTTTCAACTTTTTTCAATTAGGGGTAGTTTTTACCCTAAAAAACAAAAAGCGCGTCAATCGGGCTTATGTTACTTTTGAACTTGAGCCTAAGATGAGCCTTATTCTAAATTTTCATGCAAATCCATGCAGTTTCAAAGAATTCGGAGGTTACAGCTGATTTTCAGCTTCAATGACTGTACTTTTATGCCTGCCTAAGATACACGAATAAAGATGTTGAAGTATTTATACAGGGTGTTTAGCAAAGAATGGGTCATACTTTATAGTTGGCTTCCTTGGATGAAAATGAGGTGACTTAAATCAACTTACCTTAGTACCATCTTGCGTCCTTAAGAAGTTATAGTCCCGAAAAAGTAGTGCTTTTAATTCACTTTTTACGATTTATTTATTATTTGGGTAATTTTACTCAAATTTTGCAAAAGTAGGTTATAAACACGAATATCTACTTGTTTTTTGCGATAAATGTACAGGGAGTTTTGAGCGCGCTTGACACTACATTGTTTCCTTCAGTTTTTTTTTAAGGATCCATTTTTTTGGAAAATAATTTCAAATGATTCAAATTTGAGTAAAATTACCCAAATAATAAATAAATTATCGTAAAAAATTAAATAAAAAAACTACTAACTTGTTAAGGAAGCAAGATGATACTAAGATAAGTTGATATAAATTACCTTATTTTCATCGAAGGAAGTTAGCCATAAAATATGGCTCATTCTGTAGTAAACAGTTAAACACCCTATATTACAATATTTTAGTAAAACCTCCATTAAAATTTTTTTGAAGTAAAATTTTTGTACGTAAGTTACCTGCTCTAATATTAAGGTCTCCTGTCTTTGTCACTCCTGCTGCGGACTCTCTTCTTGATCTGCGGGCAAGATGAATTTCCGCCATGTTCTAAAGAAGTGATACGATTGTATTAATTACTTTGAAAATTGTAGTTGCATTTGTATTATACTGTGATCATAGAGAGTACATTTCAAAATCATTTCTTCTTGGTCCAACATTTCAACAAAGCCGCCTTAAACGTTGCGAAATATCACACTTAATGTCGAGTAACCATATCCCTTCGTTTTGCGCAACTTTACGACGCGACGTTTTCCAGCTCGGCCTGTGGCTAATAATATTCAAAACGGAAACGGCTTAATGGCCCAAGTAAGCATACAAACCTCAGGGCAACGTACCTACGTACTCGACAGTTAGTAGTGTTCGCACATGTTGCGAGTTTTCAATCATTTCGAGCTCCCAGGCGAAGAAACGCCTGTTAGAAAAAAAAACGGCGAGGATAAATTTAGAGAGGCGGATTTCCTTCTGGGAAGCTGTCCTAGAATTGTGTATACAGAGTGATCTACAGATATGTGGGTAAATATAGGGTATTTTCTAAGTCTATGTCATAAACTCAGATGTATTAATATACAGTGATTCAGAACTTATCCAAAAAAAATTCTGGATGTACAGGGGACCCTTACAAATACAATTTTGTAAAGAAAAAATCAAAAAGGTCAGTTCGAAATTGATTTAAAAATACACTTCTGCACGGCACTGGAAACTGGTCCACTGTAAAACCTGACCTCGCACAATGCGACCGGTATGGCGGCGTGATAAAAACGGACAAAAACTTTCGCAAGGAAAGAAATATGTAAATAGAATTTTATCGCACCTATTTTATATCGGCAAATTCAAATGCTTTTGCCTTTATTAATTATTAATAAAATTAATTTGTGTTTTTAAATAATAAAATCATTTGACATACCCGATGCTGCAACAGCAATTGTTCAAAATTTTATCCACTCACGTGTAAACACATTTGGGTCCGTCTTACTCACTTTCTACGAACTAACACAAATGATGTCTTGCTTCACCATAACACAAATACTTCACCATAATACAAATGTTGTCTTGCTTCACCATAAATTAAAACGATATCCATCAACTCTGAGTTGCTATACACGCAAGCCATTTTTGACACTAACTACTAAAAAACTGATGTAAATACCACAGATAACAGGTAAAAACTACCGCAACGACGGATTTCAGTATTAGGAGTCACATGGCTCTCCACGCGTATTGCGAATGACGCTAGAGACTACAGTTGTCCAGCTATGTAGTGGTTTAATGTGCTATAACTTCAATAATTTTTTTTCTCAAACACTATAAGGATTTTACAATTTTTTTTTACAATATTGACTCCATTTCTCATGCCGCATCTATTCCCAAATTTTTTTGGATAAGTTGTGAATCACCCTGTATCTTTGAAGACGTTTGATGAAAACTTTGGTAAATAATATGTGTGTCGCGTTTTAGTATTGCAAATTGGATAAGAACATTTAATTCCGATTGATGTTTCTAATAAAATGTCTTTCCACGATTTTCTTTCTATTGTTCGGTCATCAAACGAGGAAATGTGAAAAACATTCGTAACATTGCGTACCTATAGTCTTTCCGAAGTCAGTTGAACATGTATAAAAACGCCTAGCAATAAAATTTAATAATAATAATTTAATTAGGCGTCCCTAAAAAAGTTTTCTGCTAAAAGGCAAAAAATTATAATAATTTGTATATAATGTGTAGACAATTTCTATCATATGCTCATTTGACCAACAACATATTTTAATTATTTATGTCCTCAAATAATTTTATTATATTGATGGTAAATTTCGTTTTGTTCCGTTTCAAAATGTCTCTAAAATGCCATGTTGACATAATATTAGTAAACAAAATATCTCTCTTATTTCTCTCTTTCGCAATTGTAATATGAATGGCTAACAGAATGTGCCTATAATAAATTAAAATTACTTGAATCACACCAAATTCCGCATTGCTGCACTGCACTGCCAGGCCATTTGTCAACAACTGAAATTTATGGCCGGCCGCCCAGTGCGGCTGTGTTTGTGCCGTGTCTGCCCGCGCGCGCATTCTTCAACTGGGCGACCAGACCTGTACATGGGTATGGGTAAATAAATATGGGAACAAGGTTTTCAAATATTTTAATGCCGAGTTGCTGCGTCAGCGACCGAACCTGGTACATACTGCCAACCTCTTGGTTCTTCATTTGGATCGGAAAGACTATACAACCTTGAGTCATCTCCGTAAGCTTGTTTAAACACCTTGTACTCAAATAACAAACAATATCATTAAAACTAATAAGTTTCATTCAAAGCAACATTTTTTCTGTTTTGCATTCTCGCCGCAATTTATTAATGCTTAGCTCCCAATGCTACCATACATATTTATGAGGTTTTATTTAAATGCAATACAAAAGAACAAAAGCGTACATTTGCTAAATTAACACAATTTTCACTTTAACGTTTTGACTACCAATAACCACAAGCAACCTGTTTCTCACGTTAGAAAGTCTGAGTAATGGTTATTAGCTTGTATGGTATAAATAACAGACCAACAACTGATGAATTATTATCGAATTTTTAAAAGTAAACTTTTCCCTAAAAGGTCTTTACAACGGTCCACCAGATATAGTGCGACTGAAAATAAGTCGATTTAGCTAAACTTACCTTAATTCAAAGTTGCTCCGTTTGGGCGGTATACGGCCTTGAAGTTGCAATTTTGAAATTGTTCTTTTTTTATAAATTTAAAACGCCTTATGCGATTTTGCATTTGGTAAGTTGACACCGTTGTATAGGACCACAAACCCCATATCAAAATTATGAGTAATATCAATTCATTGGCGTAAAACTTGGGTGTTTTGGTAATTACACCTTCCACAATTCTACGCCAATGGAATATATTTTGAGTATAAAATTTAGATTAAGTAAATTATTTACTACAAGAAAGGTACTCTTGAGAAGACTCGATGACTCGATTACTCTCATGGTTTACTCGAAATTTGTAATTTTAATTATTGGCAGCAATTTTGAGACAAAAATTAAATTAGGAAAAAATTATATACAATTGTTCCTGAATCACTAAAATTTTGATATAAAGTTAGAGTTTAAAATATTACTAATAGGCTATTGACTATGTACTTTAGATAGGAACTACAACGTAACAGAAATTTTATTTATAATTTTCGGGAACGAGTAAAGACTTAGTAATCTCAAAATCCTTTAATGTTCAAAAGACGACTAGTTTCGAGGTCTACACTTTACACATCATCTTCAGGTCATAACAAGGCTACAAAGTTAATTTTTGATTATACTAATGTATACAATTTTTTAGAAAACTTTTTCAAATTAATTATTATCAAGTTAATCAAAGAATTAATTCTTTGACATTGTGAATAGCCTATAAGAATGTATGCGTTGTTTATGAGACATCCATCAATAAATTTTGACATAAGCCTACTTTGAGAAAAGTCACTTATTTTATACACTGTAACACTGTAAGAGCTCAATTAAAAGCCTTTTTTTCTCGAAAACCATCCACATTAGGAAGTTCTAACAAGAGTACATTATGTTTAGAAAATAAAATTATACAGTAGAAATTGGAGCCCGAATGGTAAAAAACCTAACCTTAAAAAAATTAGAACTTAAAATGTAATAGGAATGTAGCATAACTAGCGCCAAATTTCATAAAAATATTTCGCATCGTTTGGAAATTTTCGTAAAAATTCTATTTTAAAAATTTTATTTTGTCGCTCTGTATCTCGAAAACAAGAGGAGATAGACATATAGTCCATACGACAAAAAACTCTTATTTTTTGTCGTACTATCACCCCCTGTATTTATGGGAGGTCTTTCTGAAACACCCTATATATGTAACATCAGTGCGTTTTGACTATTGGATCATTAAGAATTTTTGGTCCAAGGAATAACAAGAATTATCGGACGTAATATAATTTTAACACACTTTCCGCTTTAAATCTTTTAAAATAATATTTGTTACTATCTTAACGTTGCTTTGTTTATTGGTTTAATATTTTTTTATTTTCTTGAAACTATAGGTGTATAAATAAGACACAGGTAATTTGCATTTGTTACAGCAATTTATCTCGCACTGTTGTTGCACTTCGGGATACAAAACAGAAGATTAATTTTAGTCGTGTTAGTGTAATTACACGTGAATTTTGAATTAAATATATACTGGGTGTTCTGGAGGTGGAGGTTTCTTATATTTAATAGTTTTAATACAGTTCGGGTCGATCCCATTATTAATAGAACATCTTGTATTAAATTCTCCTTGATGTGCGATTTTAGTACTTTATTTATAAATATTGTTATGAATGTTTGTAGGAGTTTCAAGTATCTGAGAAGACGAATTACAGTCTTTAGTAAGTTGTCATAATTAAATATAGGTATTCGAATATTATTATTTTACCGACAGCGTCACACTTTGTATGTTTACTACTAGGGGCTACCTCTGTTCAACTGTAATAATAACAAACAGCGGACATGTCTGACGAACCGGATATAAAGCATTAACGGAATGTCTTTTCAGTGATGAAGAATGCAAGCGGTACAAAAATAGTGCAGAAGGGTGCAGAAGCATAGATTAACCCACTAAGATGTCAGTCCTCCTACCTAGTGAGCAGTTGGCACCAATACTACAGTATAATAAAGAAAATCTAAATGTTGAAATAGTAACAAATTGTACCAAAAAACAATAAAAACAAGTGTCACATGCAACCACAACAATACATTCTTTCAAATCACGGTGATTATTACTAGACAGAAACGACAAAGTTCATCTTTTGTTTGTTTAAGTAATGCTGAAGCGATTACATTTTAATCATATATAGAGCTTTGATTATTTTCTTTCAAAATATTTCAAATTGGATATATTATTACGATTAGGCTGTAAAGGCTTTGTAAAAATGAGTTTTAGTTAGAAATGTCACCAGATAAGCCGCTTTCCAAATAAATAGCAAAATGTCATACCTATTACGTATTAATCGAACACAATTATTGCAAACGTGATATTACTTTTAAAATAACGATAATAATAATAATCTTAATAACCACATTCTCCCTAATAAAATATTAATTAATGGTTTGTTAACTGTATTTTTTGCAGCTTGAAATAAACCATGTTTTTATTAATTGACATCATCTTGTATCTCGAAAATGAATTCATAAGATATTTTTTTATTTTGTGACGTAGCATCACCATTAAAAATTGACCAGATGTTTAATTACACTCTGTATATTATAATCTTAATAATATAAAAGAATATTTTTAAAAACATTTGTTGTATAAATTTTATAAAAATATAAGTTAATTTCACTCAATTAAAAACGACAATTCTTAACCCTTAAAGGTCACACTAGTGTGAATTCGCACCACCGTTTTTTTAATAGCTGGCATTTCTCAGGTAGAAGCTGCTGAGGGTTCCCCCACCACGTTAATTAGCCCAAACAATTGAGCCGTACCACAGCTGGTCTCAGTCTGTTATTGTCGGCCAATCTAGACAACTGAAAAGTCCGTTCGGTGCGAATTCGCGCTAGTGTGACTTTAGTGTGGGCAAAAGTGTGGCTGAATTTATATCATATAATCTAAAAATTGTTTACGTGTCGAACAGTAAAACGTTGTTTATTTAGTTATCGTTAATAATTTTTCAAACATTTTTTTTAATTGATGGTTTAATTGTAACATGTATTTGTGAATATTTACGGATATTATTGTTTAAATTATTATTTTTATACAAAAAAGTGCAAAATAAACATCAATTTACGGAAAAAATGCCAAAAATCACAATTTCAGAAAATATTCGATACTTTTTTCTTAAAAATATAGATTTTGCACTTCAACATCCTTTTTTTACTTTTTCTCTATATATAAAAAAAATACGAATTTAAAAATTTTTCGAAAAATGTTTTTTTTTCAATCGCATTAACAAATTAATTTTTTTCAAACCTAATTACATCATCCGATTTATCGGAAAATTTTACCTCAGTTTTGATATAAATTATAAATACGCTGTTTTCGTTAACAAATAAAGAAGACATACAAGTTCAAAGTTGGCACCTTTAAGGTGGCCTACCCCAAGTGTGACCTTTGAGGGTTAAAGAACTCAGAAAAGACAATAATTCTTAATAGAGCAGAAGAATTTTGAAAAAAGTCCTAGAAGAAACTGATGCAAGCAATACTTGATTCCATACAATAATGAGCTTACATAAACATTGAGGTTAGAACTCGTGGGGTCGTTCAATTTACATGATCCCTAATGACCCGGGTAGATATATGAGATCATTTTGCTAAAATGTGAAATACGAACTTAACATATTGTCAAATTTCTAACAGCAAACTGTAATTAATTTCTCTTCTAAAGTATAGTGTAGACTGTAGGGTATAACCAAAGATATCTGGTGTTCTGCCTAAACAAAGATACTTCTTTCTTTTCCTTCGTCTGTCTTCCGTCGCATCGTATCTGTCTGTCAGAAAACAACGATTAAAGCTCGATAAATAGGAATACAGCTGTAAAACGATCGGTGTCGTGCGTTTTATAGCTCTTTAATGATGGAATAAGAATGGCTTCCTACGCGTTTTCACTTCCTGTGGTTTGTAATAGATCGAATCCTGGCGGTATAGAACATTAAAACGTTGGGTTGGACATAAACCAGATAGTCGCTATCGAGTCCGATAATGGCTCCGCAGAGTACTTTCCAGAATTTTATTTGCGTAGAACCACAGTTTTTATCGTAGATACATAAAAATTCATTGGAACCTTCCCCGATATACAAGCTTAGACCAGTTTTTGACATACAAATATAAATATTGCTTTTATCTACAAGATGGTTAAGGTTTTAATCGGGAAATGGATATTCCTGTTAGTCGAGCACGAGTCCAGGAAGTGAGGCTGGGCCTCACTGAAAAATTTGGCTCTCACATCTCACACCGTATATTTTAATACCTACTATTTCTACTATTACTTACTTTACTAGTTTTTACTAATTTAAAAATATTTTTAATTATAAAAATATGTTACTGGTTGCGACGAATTAGAAATATTTTCGAGCTTTAAAATTGCATTTTCCTTCAATTAAGAATTAAGTACCGGTTTGGGAAAATGTGACCGCAAAAAAACTGTGATTTTCACCCGTTTTTTCACAATTCGCAGAGAATTAATAAAAATACATAAAAATATGTTTTTGGTCGCAAATTGCTTATAAAAAACTGAAATGAGTATAGCTTTTAGTATTTTCACCCCTACTTAGGAGTTGAATAAATGCCAAAAATGAAGAATTTGAATATTACCAATTGATATAAAAACTATTAGCATGTTAGGAGATACAGGGTATCGGTGGCATACTCTTCTAAATAAAATAGTATGCCACTGCTGTACGGTAATAACATGATATTTTCGGATTCGTCTTTCAATTTTCTACTCTCTTATGTTTTTCGAAAAAAGCCCGATTTTCGAGTAAAACTTAAAAAATCAATTATTGAAAACACTTTTACTTAAATGACATAAGAAGCACTAATCATTCAATTTTATTTATTCGAATATGAAAGTTATGTCTGTTTGGAAATGAAAGAGAGTAATAAAACCCCGAGATAAGAACCGGCCATGGGCGTGGTAATATTTCGTTTCAGGTAATTATCGGGTAACACTAATACTAACAGGTAATGGGTGTACATTAGTATATTTTATTGGATACATCATAGGGCAGGAGCCAGTGTATTGTGACAGATCAATCCAGTCTTAGAGCTGAATATACGAAGACGTGCTAGTGCAGTAGAGTAAAATTCGACTTGTGTTTAGTGACTATTGTGCCAGTGGATATAATATTGTTTGGGTAAAATGTCGAGCTTATCAGATTACGTACCTGCTAAACGCGTGAAAAGATGTGCGCTGTCTCAGAATGAGAAGATTATTATATTAAATGTATTTAATGCATTGAAACACCAAAATCCTACCAACAGTGTTGACGACATCGTGGAAAAGTGTTCCAAAATGACAGGGATTAGAAAATCGACTATCTACAGACTTTTAAAGGAAACAA
>NW_019416377.1:0-49085 GCF_000390285.2 Anoplophora glabripennis | reverse complement strand
ATTTTAAAAAAACTTTGTGCGATCGGATTGTCGGGGATTAAATTTTAGCTACCTGCTACAATTTAGTACAGTCCGATCGCACAAAGTTTTTTTAAAAGTACACCTCATCTATACCGATAATACATAATATAAAAATATTGAATATAAGCACCAGTACTACATTTATTTACGATTTGCATACATAATAAGCTTTTATTACTCTCTTTCATTTCTAAATAGACAGTAATAACATTAGTCATCATTTTAATGATTTTATTTGAGTAAATGCTCAAAAATACCTCCATTCCCACGAACACAGGCCCGACATCTTCTTAATAACAAAAATGTCATTTGTTCGAAATTTATTGTTGCTTGAATTTGATGAGAAGCATTATTTATTCTTTCTTCTAATTGCTCAGAATGTCAAAGTTGCTATCGTAGCTCACTATGTGATTTTAAAAATAAAAAGCATTATATTCGAATATCAAAGTGTGTTCTAATTTCGATTTTTAAGTTTAACTCGAAAATCAGGCTTTTTTCGAAAAACATAAGAGAGTAGTAATTTGTAGAAAATTGAAAGACGAATGCGAAAATATCATGGTTGTTATCTTAAAGCAGTGGCGTACTATTTTATTTAAAAAAATATACCATCGATACCCTGTATCTCCGCCACTGGAGCATGTAAATTTTAGGAAGTACCCTCAGATTTTGGACAATGTTTACATAAATTCATGTATCCAATTTCAAATTAATATGAACAATTATATTTGAGAAAAACCTCATTTTGACTACTTTGACCATTGTTTATTCGGAGTGGGGGCAAAATTGGCTGTACTAATTTATGTATTTTTCATTAACTATCCCCCCCCCCCAACAAGATCCCGCTATCAATTTCTTCTTGAAATCGCTCTTTTTTCCGTAGAATGACTGGCCTAAAATATACTTTAGCGTACAGGGAATAATTTTAATGATTTTAATTCAATGCCTGGTGAACCGCGCCATTATTCCATGGCTAGAAATTGGCCTCAATGATTTGGGATCGAGGGGGATTATCCCTCTTTATCCTGCCTCATCTCGTGTAGGCCTAGACAGCCTTCGTAGGTGGGCCCCATCCGTCGTCTACCCCGACCGCAAATGCGGCCGGTGTAGGCGCTTTGTGGGACCTCCTTTTGTCCTGGCTGGGCCCCGCCGGCTAGGGCCCTTTCTTCTGGCGCTCTTCTTGCTTCGCCGGCTCGTCTGTGTAAACCCCGGGGGTTGTGTCATATTTATGTGTGGTATGGTTGGGTAGCACAGTGCGGCTATGCAGCCTGGGATGCGCTTTGCTAAGGTGGAAGTCCTGGTGAACCATTGATTTTATAATATAAACTGATGTGGTTAACGTCGCAAAGAGTAGTAAACTAAAAAACAATAAAAATTTCTTAGTTTAACGAGAGTTAATGCGATACAGATTAGGAATTACACTTAATTTTTAAATGTGACGTTATTGCAAACTTATCGTATGTTGACTTTTAGCTCTTATCTGGTTTACGTTCACTCTTTATGATGATAACTAACACTCGTTACGTCTTACAATACGGATTTGTTACCACTGCACGAACATTTCTCTGAGTGTATCAAAGAAACCGGGCCCTGAAACTGGGACAAGCAAACACCTCATTAAACTAATTACTTTCCCGGCTCGCCCTGTATCCGTAAGGGCTGCGCGTGACTCAAATTTCACCCCTGCTCGCGACGACAAAGCAGGAAGCGTGGAAACGCATATTAGGTGCCAGCAATGGGAATTGAGAAGGAGCTTATACCGGCTCCATTAGTGTTCGGCTTTTAACCTGTTTATTGTAGGGGTTGGGGATATTTTTAGGGCGTGTTAACTTTGTACTCCAGGAATTATTTTCGTTTACGCTTCACTTAATTGAAATTTGTAGATAAATCCTTGCGCGGGGCGCAGCTTGGCGTTCCTGTTCGGCGGGCGCGGCACGGGTTTGATTATGAGTTCTGTTTGTCCGCTTCGGGCGAGGCTACGGGTGTTCTGCACTTCTTTGTAAGGTCTAAGATTTTCCTAGCAATCAAGGTGGCCGTGGTAGGTGCAAGATACCAAAAATTTAGGTCTGCAAAAGATATCCAACCTCTGTAAGAATTGCAGTGTATTATAAGAGCTGTATACGATTGGCAGCGTGAAACCTATGTGAGCGTTGTCAGTGTGGTAATTTTACTTTACTGACAGTAATACAATGTATGCAATGGGGTGGTTGCTATAGGAATAGGATATGAATTCGTGAGATTTGGATCGAGTGCACAATCTGGCCAGGCATCCGTGCTCTGGTTAATAAACTGTGGGAAACCTGAGTTGATGTTCGCACACTGGCTGAGTGGATCCCGATAGGCGGCCTGATGTATGGTCCGGAGTTCCAGAAATTTTGCAGCCGGAGCTCGAGCCATCTCTGAGGGGTTGAAAGTCTGAAAATTAGTTTGGTTAATACCGACCCTAAGGTCATTAGGGGGGTGAGCTTGAAGTCCCTTGGATGTTTTTATTTTCAACATTTTTTGGAAAGTGGGGCGAAATATTTTGACGCTCCTTTGACTCGTCGACGACCTCGAGCAGATGTAGGTATACGTTGTCGTCATCGTCCGAGGAAACAGATGACTTTTGGCAGCAATATTCTTATCCAGGTAACTTAGCGGGTAATTATCGCTGCCACACAAAAAAAAAGTTGTCTGTACTTTTCATGCGACATATGTTCAGGTCCAATATAGAAAAAATTCACGAAGAAGTGCTAGGAAAAATACAATTTTTTTTTCTATATTCAAATGTTCATTTATATGGTTAAGACCTCGCCGAACGTAAATTCGCTGTCAGAATTGATGGTTCTTTTTCTAACCTCAAAAAAACGGGACAATTAAGGTCAGATATCACGAATTTGGAATAGGCGGGTTTTCGGGGTCGCTGATTACGGATCCGAGGTAAAATTCGCAAAATTCAAGATGGCGGATCCAAGATGGCCGACCAGATTTTCAAAAAATAACACATTCGCGCCAAACCTGGTATATGAGGTTTTTTGGGATCGCTGATCACGAATCCGAGGTCAATTTTGCAAAATTCAAGATGGCGGAGCTAAGATTGCCGAATAAATTTTCAAAAAATAACACATTCGCGTCAAATTTGATATACGGGGTCGCTGATTACGAATTCGAGGTCAATATTGCGAAATTCATTTTGTAATATTTTTGTTTACTTTATAACCTGAGTACCCAATCATGTTTTATATAACCTTCATTTTTTCGGCTATATTTTGTTCTTTTTTCTGTAAAAGATCTATTCAAGGGTTTTCTGCCTAATCCCAGGTAATTGATCAAATTTTGAAATACGAAATTTGTAAATCTGATTTCGTATTCCTGATAAGTAACCCCGGAAACCCCCGTATATCAAATTTGGAGCGAATATGTTATTTGTTGAAAATTTGGTAGGCCATCTTGGATCCTCCATCTTGAATTTCGTAAAATTGACCTCGGATCCGTGATCAGTGACCCAGAAAACCCCGTTTGCCAAATTTTTAAAAATTCGTGATATCTGACCTTAATTGACCAGTTTTTTTTAGGTTAGAAAAAGAACCATCAATTCTGACCGCGGATTCACGTTCGGTGGGGTCCTAACTATATAAACGAACATTTGAATATAGAAAAAAAAAATTTTTTGTATTTTTCCTAGCGCTTTTTTTTTAATTTTACTATTTTTGACCTGTTTTTTGAGGCTAGGAAATTCCTGTGACACTGGATTTGTGATCAGGAGGCAAAAATACTACGGATAACATATGTCGCATGAAAAGTACAGACTACAGACAACTTTTTTTTGTGTGACTGTGTTATTTGAAACATCAGTAAATTTTAGAAAAAATGATCATTCATACCCTTATAATAGAATAAAATGTAAAGAGGTAATAATAAAATATATATTTAAAAAAACCTTGGGGGACCGCCTAGCCGGGTGTCTTGGCGGGCGGATTTCGATCTGCCGAGGCAAGCATCACGGACGCAGGCTGGAATTTGGATGGGTGACCTAAGGCAGGCTCGGGGACGTGGCTGTGGCAGCCTACCAGAGACCTGGGTCACCCAACATTTGCCACATGCGTGTGGTCCCCGATAAATGGTAATGAGAACAGAGCAAATAAAATCTCTGTAACTCAAGACCATGTTATCATACATAAACTGTACGAGACTTTGCCACCAAGCCACCCGTGTAGTAAATTTGAAGAAAAGTACTCGAGTAATGAAGGAGGGTGTACAAGGGGCCTAATAAGGCCTAAGTGCCGCGGTGGAAAAACAATTCCACCATCCTCCGACATACATACATACATACAAACCCTGTACCTGGTCAAAATCACATTTAATTTACTCTGCAAAACTTTTTAAATACTTTTATGAGTACCTATTTACTTCCAATTCATACGTTCATGAATTTATTTTAGTGTGTATACTAAAAGTTTGTTTTCTTATAAGAATGTCCCACTTTTATGCATATTTCTGTCCTTCGATTGACGTATGACGATAATCCTCACTAAAGACATTGATTTATAACCTACGGTATATCTAATGATCCTGACAAAGCCCGTGGGTACAAGACTAGGCAGTAGGCCATTTAAATTTCACGCCATGACATAAGTTTATTGAACAAATATCTATTGAATTTCTACGCGCGCATAAAACTTCCCTTCTTCACACTGATATCTAATAAAATTACTTTTATTAAACCATCATACGCGCCAGGATATCTGCATAACCTAAATATTTCTATTCGACCTTTATGGCGAAATATCGATGACATCAGAAGCAGTAAATCTCTGTACAGGTTGCCGTTTACGTGTTTTAAGTTTTCAATCAAGTAGGCGGCCAGGTAGGTTCCGAACTTCACCCACGCAAACCAAATAAACAGCTGATGAAACATTTCCATCCGGTTAGAATGCACTAATTTAATTCTAGCGTGCCTGTGCTATTGACAGATGAATGTCGTTGTTTTACTCAACTTCTGACGTTGAGAACGGTAAACATCTGATAGTTATTTATGTTTGAATAAGGAATATTACACCGACAAACATTATAGACTCTTATAGGTATATATACTTTTTACGTATTTGCAATGGTTTTATCACTCAAAAAAAAGTGTAAAGTAATTAAACGTACATAATACTTTGTGTAAAAATAACTATTACATTTTAAATTCTATTACTCCTAATCTTCTGTGTTTTTACTTTATTTGATGTAATTAGAGGGTGTTCTACAAGATCCATAACAAACTTTGACAGATGGTAGCTGGGTAAATTTGAAACATTTTTTCTTATATGAACATAGGTAGTATTCATTTTTGTTTAGAAGTCGCATGTAATCTTCATTTGTCACTGAATTCTGTATGGCGTGTATTGAACAAAGAAATATTTCATCGCCAAAAAGTGCAAGCGTTACATGCTGCAGATACTCCTCAGCGATTGGAATTTTGTCGCTGGTCACTTCAACAACATGCACAAATAGTGGTCTGATAAAGCGTGTTTTACTATGGACGGCATAAATAACAATCATAATGAACATAGGTCCAATAGCATGGCCACCGCGTTCCCCAGATCTAAATCCTTTGGACTTTTATTTATGGGGACATATGGAGCAGCTTGTCTGTCATGTTGAAATCACTACCCGTCAGTTACTTGGCAGTTACTTGAAAGAATTCAAGATGCAGCTTACCAGATAAGATATTATCCAAATCTCAGTCATCGAGTGAGAGTATCTTTAGTTAGTTCACCGATGTGAGGCTTGCATTCGAGCCGAGGGTGGGCATTGTGAACAATATTTATAGCCATAAGATATGTTTGCTGGTGTTGTTGTTGTCGTTGTTGTCGTGGTTGTTGTTCTTGTTGCTGTTACTGTCGCTGTTGGAGATCAATAGCATCAATCACAACGACAACAGCAGCGGCAACTACAACAACTACTACTGCTACTACTACTACCACTACTACGGCAACAACAACGACTACAATATCAACAACAGCAGCGGCAGCACCAGCATAAACAACAACAGCAACAACAACGACATCTAATCTAAGGCAACGATGTTGATAACACTCTTAAATCTTGTTGCTGTTGCTACTGTTGTACGTGTTATCAGTCGTTGTTCCTTCTGCTGCTGTTGTTGTCGTTGTTGTCGTTGTTGTTGTCGTTGTTGTTGTTGTTGACATCGTCGTCGTCGTTGTTGTTGTTGATGTTGTTGTAGTTGTTGCTGTTGCTGTTGGAGCTCAATAGCATCAACAACAACGACAACAGCAGCGGTAACTTCAACAACAACTACTGCTACTACTACTTCTACTATAGCAGAGGCAGCACCAGCACGATCAATAACAGCACTAACAACGACATCTAATCTTTGGCAGCGTAATGTTCTAAAAATCTTGTTACTTGCACTAGTTTCCTTAGACGACAATATGCATAAGGAGGATACAAAGCTTCTACCGAGTTGGCAAGGAATGCTTTGACTACTACAGTATGGAATCTCTACTTAGTAAGGAATACTCTGATTATAGATTAAAGAAGTCAGCTTTAGTAGTAATACAGCATACTGTAGGTAAATATAATATAAATTACGTAAATCTTCGTTTAACGTTATTGGGATGGTTGAGAATCATCAGTATTAGCCGTATTGGTATTTGATTTATTTTTCCGGACCACCGGACATTAATCCAACAGAGAAAATTTGAAACGTTAAATATATTCAATTTAAAAGCCCTAACACTTACCAGTAATCTTTTAAGAATACCTTAAAAAAGATTTACGGAGCTTAACTTACATTTAGATATTTTTTGTACACTTTTTTCATATTTTCCGACGATGTCAAAGTTTAATGTGCAGCTGGAGCTCGTATAGAATTCTCCGGGGATCCTTCCGCCATAAAATTTACATTTTCCCAGAGAATACTCCTGGAATTACTCTTTTTCTCGGTAGCTAATTTAATTTTAAGGGCAAAAAAATCTGTATCGGAGGTATCTCCGCAGTTACGGATTTAAGGCACATCCATTTGTATTCCTTTCTGTTTATATCTTCCTGCTTTTTCATTGTAAGCTTCGAATAACTCTGTTTTCGTTCACATTGATAGATTTAAAGGGATCAATAAAATTTTTGTCCGTTAGACCAGGTCCACACTGATGCGAACGGTGTTAGCTAACAATGTTTGCGAACAATCAGTTTGCTCCACGTCTAAACTGACGCAAACAATAATAACTCTGTAGCGCTGAACATACAGGGTGGGCCACCAGTAACGCCTCGGTCGCTAGGGACCAAACGGCAAATGTTACAGAAACCTGTTTAGGTGGGTATGTATAGGTTGATTACGGCTACATTTTAAAAATATTTTGAAATATACGGGGTGTCCAGGAAAAGCGTACCATATCAAAGTTATGTATTTTTAAATCAAACACCCTGTATTTTACTGCATCTTTGAAGGCACCGTAAAAAATAGGTGAACTTTATTAAAGGTTCTGCATACCTAGGACTTACAGTTTGTGAGATATTTCAATTTTAGAGAAAATGCAGGCATAGCGTAGAAATTTAATATTAGCAATAAAAAAGTAATTTTAAGGAAGCAGCTTTGGAGGGTATATTTTAGATCCTTGAAGTTATAAATTATTATATTAGTCGTCACTTCGTATTATACAGGGTGTTCAAAAAACTGCTGAAGAGAATACTTCTCTCAATTTTAAACAGCAATAACTTGGTTATTTTAAATGGGACACCCAGTATATATTTACTTTGGGAGTTAGGAAATTTAAAACTCTTTCAAACTGTGTATAGGTTCCCTATACCTCTAACGGTATTGGAGATATTTGTGCCGCTTCGTTTGTTTATCGATTGTATTCACGTGTCTTTATCGAGGTCTTTATTGAATTGGTTTAAATATAAGAAGAAAAATGTGAATGCAATTAGATGGCGCACCTGCACATTTTTCATATTCAGTGAGAAATTATATAAATCGAAAATTTAGTAATAAATGGATATCTAGGAATGGTGCATGTCAGTGGCCACGTAGGTGTCCAGACCTCACCGTAATGGACTTCTTTGTTGCGAGCTATATAAAAAATCTTGTACACAATGTTCCACCTACTACTTGCGATGATATTGAAGGGAAGGATTAGAGATGCATTTGTGTGAGAATATCATTTGAAGATATAATAAGATGCTGTATTCAAGAGAATGGTTATCAATGCGAACATTAATTAAAATTTTTATTTGTTTCTTCTAAAAGTAAAATTTCCTTTTATCATTGTCATAACAATATTCAAAAAGTTTTCTAATAAAAATATTATTTTATTAGCCGAATAATTATAAAAAGTTATTAATTTTGTATAAATATGTTTGTAGTAACTGAATTATTTATGAACAAGAACAATATTTATTAAAGAAAATTTTACTTTTAGAAGAAAAAGAAAAATTTTAAGAGATGTTCGAATTGATAACTATTCTCATGAATACAGCATCTTATTCTATCGTCAAATGATATTCTCACATTCCTTAGAATATTTGGGG
This sequence comes from Anoplophora glabripennis, assembly GCF_000390285.2. Taxonomy (NCBI): domain Eukaryota; kingdom Metazoa; phylum Arthropoda; class Insecta; order Coleoptera; family Cerambycidae; genus Anoplophora; species Anoplophora glabripennis. The sequence continues at coordinate 40,553 of NW_019416377.1, read as the reverse complement.
TGATTATGGCAAATGCATCTCTAATCCTTCCCTTCATATCATCACAAGTAGTAGGTGGTAAAATTACTTGTTTTTTTACTTTTTTTTTTGCTGCCCATGAAAATCGAGACGACTCATCGAAAAAATAGTTAATTTGTGTTGTAAGCAATTAAATTACGTACAATTTAAGGTACTGTAAAATAAAAATCGGAAAAATAAGTTTTCGAAAATTACGCATTATCACTGCAAAAAGCAATGGATGTTGATGAAATTTATGGAAAAGACGATTCGATTGTTACTCCAGGTATTTGTTAATTAATATAGTTCGTTTTTTTGCAACTAATTGTTTAATTACTAAACGTTAACTTTAGATGGTAATATCGTAGATATAGTTTCTAATTGATCCAAAGAAACATGTTGAAAAGAAAAGTTTCAAAAAGTTGAAATTAAGTTGCTCTTTAAAACTAACAAAGTAGAACGTGCAAAACAGCGTTATAAACGAATTGTCCCGGGATCAGGCAAACGCCGCTCGGGTATTCGCTCTTTTTACGTTAAATACATTAAAGTGCAATGAAAATGAAACGTCTACTAATAATTTTTTTACGTTCAAACTCTTAATTCGACTGGAGTATGCGTTTACTCGAACATCACGAACGTGAAATCTCTTCTTTCTTTTCCTAACATTCAGGTAGATGTGTTATTTTGGTGCATGGACTTGTAACAGGTGATGAGGACCCACAAAAACATTATTATAGGCGGTAGACTGGCGCACGGAACATCTGCCGCTCGGTTTATCTGAGGTCTTCCTTGGGCCAGCCCTTATCAAGCGTGTTTTTTTTTGGTAAAAGATGGCCTTCTGTATTAATTTAAGTAATGGTTTCGAACGGCTGCCATGTTGAGCGAGACGCTTTTTATTTTAATGGGGTGATAAGTGGATAAACGAATGCGAGATAATGATGCGTCGCAGACGACACGAAAATAAATAATGCGGAGACGTGAAGACATAAATGCTGATACGATGCATATTATGTACAACAGATAGTTAGTCAATAGATAAGGATATGTCATATATAATTAGAAGTCAGACGTTCGTATCCTCAGCTAATATGCTTCCATAAACGAAACGAAAAGTCAAAATATCAGACTTGGACTTCTTTGGAACAAAGAGAACAACTACTTTTATGGATGTTTCGTTCTTGATCAAAAGATTTTTGATATTTCTGATAAAAATATTTACAAATGTATTTAAAGGAAGTTCACAAAATACACGTCTGATGCCTCTGAATATTTAAAATTGTTATTTATTGTAAATCTCACCTAACGTCTTTGTTTTTGTAACGAAAAAGGTGCCAACAAAAACCGGCGCGTTTTTACCACGCCTCAAAAAGTACCTTGAAAAAAATGCCATCTATCTGTTCCTGTCCTTGAGTACCGCCGGGTTCCAAAAGCCATGTAATTTATACGCAGGCCGCAATTAGGAAATTCATCAAGTCGTGGAGGATTTCATTTTCTCACACGCCACAGGATGTGTAACGCTTCAGGTGGCTGAACACGGCCACACAATCGCTGTTAGAGACATGGGAGGAGCAAGGGACCGATTCAAAGCAACGGAAATTCTTAAAAAGGTCTCCGAGGGGTCACCGATGATATTCAGAATTAGAGTACAATGGGACTCGACTGGAACGAAAGGGAACTTAAAAAAGTCCTTGGTGCTTCACTTCGCTTTAATGGACGGAGACGAGAGCAAAACTGTTTCAAACTGCGTTTGTGTGAACTAACTGAATTGAACACAAATAATAATAAAGTGGATTGTAAGGGAAATCCAGCTGAACACTAATAATAATCATTACATTATGAAATGGATTCTGATTATAATCCAACTCAACACATCAGAATGTAATTAAACTCTAATAACAATAAAATGGATTCTAATGAGAATCCAATATATCACTATTAATAATGAAGTAAATTCTAATGACAATCGAAAGGAACAGTAATAACCAAACCAACCAACCAAACCTAATAGGAATCAAATAACTTCTAATGAGAATTCAAGTGATCACTAATAAGAATAAATTGGATTCTAATTCCAAGCAATCACCAATAAAAAGAAGTAAATTCTAATGACACTCCATGAGAAAACTAAAATAATCTTAACATTAATAAGAATTAAGATAATTCTAATTATAATCCAACCAAACACTAATAAGGATTTTAATTGAACTAAATACTAGTAAGAGTGAAATGAACTCTAATAAGAATCTAAATGATTAGTAAGAATGAAGTAGATTCTAATGACACATAAGTGAATTCTAATTATAATGCAACTAAACACTAATAAGAGTTAAATAGACTTTAATGAGAATCTGAATTATTAGTAAGAATGCAATAGATTCTACTAATAATAAAGAGAATTTTAATTACAGTCCAAGTGAACACTAATAATAATTGTAACTTCTGATTATAATCCAACTAAACACATCAGAATGTAATTAAACTCTAATAACAATAAAATGGATTCTAATGAGAATCCAAGATATCACTATTAATAATGAAGTAAATTCTAATGACGAATGGATACTAATTATAATCCAATTGAACACTAATCTAATAAATATTTTAATGAGAATCGAACTAAACACTAATAAGAGAGAAATGGATTCTAATGAGAATCTAAATGATTATTAAGAATGAAGTAGATTCTAATGACAAATAAGTGAAGTCTAGTTATAACCCAACTAAACACTAATAAGAGTTAAGTGGATTATTACTAAGGGTGAAGTAGATCTAATGACAATTAAACTGAACACTAATAATAATTTTATCATTATAAGAATGAAGTGAATTGTAATGACAATCCAACTCAACACTAATAAATAATAAAGTGGATTCAAATAGGAATTCCACTGAACACTAAGAATGAAAAAGATTCGAATGACAATTGAAGTGAACATTAATAATCATTTTAACATTAATAAAAACAAAGTGTATTCTAATGGTAGTGCAATTGAACACTAATAAATAATAGAGTGTGTTCCACTAAACACTAACAAAAATCCGAATACCAACGAGAATAAAATGAATTCATTTTCTGACAGGCTAAACCCTGAGCTATCTATGTGGTTTAATAAAATTACATATTACTTGACGTACCTTCATAAAAAAATCTCAGTGCATTATTTGAAAAATTAACATGCGTTCTTCCAAACATCCTCTAAGCTAATCCCTCTTTTATACACGCGCCCTATGTTCCTACCTGGCATCTCTTATGTCTCGTGTCATTGACAATTGGCCCTCGGATGAAGTAAAACATCTGCCGTCTAATGCCCAAAGCCACATTCCCTCAACAGATGATAGATATATGTACATGGCACCTGGGGTCTCTCGATGAAAACACGTTTTTGGCACGTGAACAATTATTAGGCTTGCTTATAAAAAAAGAACTTAATAATTTTTTGCCATTTTTTTTCTAGACACCCTGTACACAAACTTTGACCGCACGTGCCTGCGCATTATCACACTCTGTGTGCAATTTTTTTTTAAGTTGTATCTGCTCTTGGAATTAATTTGAGTCACAAAAGTATAAAGAAAAAGTAAGTTTTTGAACACGTGGTAGTAAATTTTGTAAAAATTGTTTGTATGTATTTTAAAAATACAATGTATTGAATGAATTAACGTTTTTATGTTCTAAAATATGACTAATTAAAATATCTGTGAGTAGGAGATCTATGAAATTATCAATACTAATAACAATGACTAAGCTTCTGTGAGAAACGCAGTAATCAAAATATTACTTGAGTAATTATCATAAAACTTGATTAGATAAGGCGCTTGCGTTGAGAAAATTATTAATATTTACGTTATTACGATTACTGTCGCCTTTGCGGTTGTATTGATAGTAAGTTTCCATTTCTAAATAAACAATTAAATAGATATACCAATATATAAAATAATGATAATATGTCGCCGCCTCCACCACACAAGTGACTAGTAGGACACATCTTTCCGGTTAAATTTGTGATTGTGATTTTTACAAATATTATAAAAGAAAAACTGTAACAAAAAAAATGTTTTTAAAAATACTCGTTTTTTAATATACCATTTAAAAGCTATGGGTGAAAGGCATGTCTTTTTGTTGTTTAGTTTGCTCTCTACATTCCTTCGTTGACGATAAAACATTAGGTGACCTCGGGTTCAAGAATGTGGGTTAAATTTATTTATATATAAAATAGTATAATTGATGTGGAAATAAATTATCTAAATACATAAATGTAAACGATTACTGTAAGTGACATGTAATGAATTGAGCTTTGTTAAAATATATTTAGAATGTAAGTGGTATCTAATAAAATTCCAAAAATGTGTAAACAACATATATGCGTTTTTTATGTCTATGTCCTTATCACAATCTTCGGAGTTTACTCCTTAGACCAAATTTAAATGAGCGTTGTATTTACTGTAATAAGAATAACTGAAAAATTACACTTAACACTAATAAGAACACAAACATTTTTAAAAATAAAAAAAGGCTCTAATATAAAACCAACACAATTAAAAATATGAGGATTCTAAAACGAATTTAACTAAAGTCTGGATAGAATCTGAAAACACTGGTAAGAATAAAGTGGATTTTAAAAAGAATCTAAATTAACACCAATAAGAATCTGAAAATGCTAATAAGAATAAAATAGATTTTAATAAGAGTTAAACTGAACTAATAAGAATGAGGACAGTACTAAAAGTTGAATGAAGTCCAATAAGAATCCAAACAACTATTAATAAGAATTTAAAAACGCTAATAATAAAATGGAATCTAATGAAAATCGAACTGAATAAGATTCTGAACCTCAGCACGAATAAGAATAAGATAAGTGAATTCTCATCTGAATCCAATGGAACACTAATAAGAATCTATGTACTATTAAAAACATAGTGGATTCAAATAAGAATCTGAAGAAGATATGAAAACGCTATTAAAAATAAAGTGGTTTCTAACGAGAATTCAACTGAATACTGAACGGTAATAAGAATTTGAAAGCGTTAATAGGAAAGTAGATTCTCGTGAGAATCCCACTCAAAACATCAATAAAAATTTGAACACTATTAAAAATAAAGTATCTAATAAGAAATCAACTGATTACTAATAAGAATCTAAACACGTTAAAAATATAGTGGACTCTGAATACTATTAAAAATAAAGTGAATTTTAATAACAATTCCATTGAACACCAATACGAGTCTAAAAACTCTAGTCAGAATAAAGTGAATTCTAATAAGAATTTTACTGCACACTAATAAAAATGTGAATGCTATCAGAAATAGAGTGGATTCTAATAAGAATTCTACTGAACATAACAAGAATCTAAATCTGAAGATTAATAAGAACAAAGTAAATTCTATTGTGAATCCAACAGAACATTAATAATCTGAGCATCTAGAACAGTAATAAGAATTTGAAACACTATTAAAAATAAAGTATCAAATAAGAAATCAATTGAATACTAATAAGAATATAAACACGTTAAAAAATAGTGGACTCTAATGAAAATCCAACAATAATAAGAATCTGATTACCTACTATTAAAAATAAAGTGGATTTTAATAACAATAAAACTGAACACTAATAAGAGTCTAAAAACGCTAGTAAGAATAAAGTAAATTATAATAAAAGTCTTGCTGGACACTAATAAAAATGTGAACACTATCGAAAATAGAGTGGATTCTAATGAGAATAAAGTATTTTTTAATGACAATCCAACTGAACATAATAAAATTCTGAATCTGAACACTAATAAGAATAAAGTGGATTCTACAGTGAATCCAACAGAACATTAATAATAATCTGACCATCTAGATTCAAATAAGAATTTGAAGAAGAATCTAAAAACACTAATTAATTTTAATGAGAGTATTACTGAACATTAATAAGATTGTGAATACTATCAAAAACTATTAATAAGGATCTAAAAACGCTTAATAATAAACTGGAAGCTCATAAAAATCCAACTGACCACAATAAAATTCTGAATAAGAATACAGTGAATTCTAACAAGAATCCCACTGAACACTAATAAGATTCTGAACAGTAATAACAATTTGAAAGCGTTAATAGAAATAAAGTAGATTCTCATGAGCATCCCACTAAATAAAAATATGAACACTATTAAGAATAAAGTATCTAATAAAAAATGAACTGAATACTAATAAGAATCTAAACACATTAAATATATAGTGGACTCTAATAAAAATCCAACACTAATAAGAATGTGAGTACTATTAAAATAATGGATTTTAATAACAATAAAACTCAACACTAATAAGAGTCTAGTAACGCTAGTAGGAATAAAGTGAATTCTAATAAGAATTCTATTGGACACTAATAAAAATGCTGTCAAAAACAGATTGAATTTTAATGGCAATCCAACTGAACATATTAAGATTCTGAATGTGAACTCTAATAAAAACAAAGTGGATTCTACTGTAAATCCAACAGAACATTAATAATAATCTGACCAACTAGATTCAAATTAGACTTTGAAGAAGAATCTAAAACACTAGTAAATAAAGTTAAATCTAATGGGAATCTCACTGAACATTATTAAGAACAACTATACTAATAAGAATCTACTATTAAGAACAACTATACTAAAAAGAATCTGCTAACACCAATAAGAATAAAGTGAATTCTAATGAGAATTGAACTGAACTAATAAGAATCTGAACTTGAACATTAATAAAAATAAAGTGGATTTCAATGACAATCCAACTACACTCTAATAAACATAATGTCAAAAGGAAATCGAAATAAATACTATGACTTTTAAACGCTTTGGAAAACTAAAGACAATGCATCAAAATGGACTTTTGAAATAGAAATAAACAAAAACAATTGCTAGCTAAAAATATTCGCACCGTTTAGTCGGTGACACTACCAGTAACGGCTTGCAATATTTTGTCCTTGCTTCCAATTTGGAAGCTTTTTCAATTTGATTCCGACAATCTGGTCGTGTTTGCAAAACAACGCATTATTATTCCATCTGCTGTTTGAGATCGTTACACAATAACTCGAATAGTTAAGGAAGGTTAAGACATCCGCACTGCGGGGCAATAAAAACTTGGCCTGCAAGGACAAACCACGACGACGGTTTTATTAATTTTTAGCGATTAGGGTCTATCCATCAACTGGCAACAACGTTAGTGAAATTGTTCACGCGTGCTATGCTATTATTTTTATAAAACTCAAAAATGTTCGGTGATAATACGAGGGATATTAGAAATTTACCCATGCTTTCTCAATAGAAAGATGCATATGAAGTTGGTCTTATTTGAAAAGTTAACTTAAACCATATTCAGATTCGAAGCGACTACAGTGAGCCAAGTAAACTTTGGTTGGGCGTACAAATAGTCACAGCGGCTTGGCTGCCGCTTAACAAAGAAGGTTCGTCACCCCAGACAAAGAATTTTTGCCGGAATGCGCTGGGTCTTGCACCAAAAGGTATGGGGAATGTTATTTCCTTTGCTAGACGCTTTCTGATTTACGGTGCGGCGAGGGAAACTAAAATTACAACACCAGACAGAAATAGAAAAAATGACATTCCAAAGTATCATCCGTAGGTATTGTCACAATTATTAAAAAAGCAAAGCTCTACTTTTCGATTTTAGTCTCAAATCTAACACCGTAAGTTTGCACAATAAAAGTAAAGCGGATTACAATAAGAATCCAATTCAACACTAATAACAATCGGAACACTAATAATAATCTCAAGACTAATAAAAACAGAGTGTACTCTAATGGGAGTCCAACTCAACACTAACAAAAATTTGGACTAATAATATTAATGTGGATTCTAATGAGTATTCAAGTGAACACTAATAAAAATCTGAACGATAATGTGAATAAACATTATTCCTAATAACTGAATATTAATAAGAGTTTAAACACTAATATTAATGGGAATAAGGTGGATTTTAATAAGAATAGTAACAGTAAAAACACTAAAAAACTCTAAACACTAATAATAATAAAGTAGCTGCAGATTCCACTGAACACTAATACGAATCTTAAAACTAATAAGAGTAAAAAGTGGATCCTAATAAAAATATAACTGACTACTAATAAAAATTGGAACACTAATGCAATAAAAATGAATTCTAATAAGAGTTCAATTAAACACTAATTAGAGTCTAAATAATAATGAGAATAAAGTGTAATCCAATTGAAAACTATTTCGGCCATTCATACGCTTAAGGTGAATCCAATAAGAATCCAACTGAACACTAATAATAGTCTGAACACTAAATTGGATATTAATGAAGATCCACCTGAACACCAATATGAATCTTAAAATTGGTAAGAATTAAGTGAATTCTACTGACAATTCAACTAAGCAGTAATATGAACAAAGTAAATTCTAAAGAGAATCCAATTAAACACTAATATGAATATAAATATGAACACTAATATGAACAAGAATAATTCTAAAGATAATCCAACTGAACCCTAATAAGAATCTAATTTGTATAAGCCGCTTTAGTTATATTTACTGTATTTGTCTAATTCCAAAAAAATTGTAATTTTTTTTTATAAATCAAAACAGCAGTTATTTCAGTAAGTGCAAAACATTGTTAGTCGTATCCTTCACACTAAAAATAAGCATTACTATGACTATATAAATTGTAGAAATAAACTGTTTTGTGGAAAACAAGTGAATAATAAGTTAGAATCTAGTTTTTATGGTTAATTAGTAATGCAATTTAAGCAGACGCAGATTACCATGTTTTAAAACCGTGTAGATTTTAACTCGCACTCATTTGAAAATAAGTGTGTTGAACATTTATTTTCTTTGGCTCCTAGAGAAGTCGTAAAACTTAAAGCTTTGGGAAAACGAAACATTCGCAAAGATATCACGTACCGGCCGGTGTTGTTCTTTATTTTTGACACGGGCAGAAGCTAAAACGTTTCGAGTATTTCTGAGATTTACTGTGCCCCCGAGCTATAAATTTAACCACCCCGAATTTTAAGAGTACTTTATCTAATCCGATTATTACCAGAGTTCGACGACTTCCCGATGAATCGTGCGCCCTGAGACAGAGGTGAATCTCGGAAGCCAGAGACGCCTTTGTGGATAGGACAGAGAGAAAATAGCTACCGTGCTTCTATAGCATTAAAAATAGTTAGAAGGTGCAAAAGGATATATTTGATGCCCGCCCAATTACTGTGAGACTTGAGTGAACATTCTGTAGAAAATGTTTATCTTGAAATGTAAAATAAATTTGCTTCCAGTCATTTCCTTAACAGATGCAAAAATGCACTTTCCCATGACTTACCATTTCGATTGTTAATCAGATCGCAGGTAATTATAGTGGAGAAAACGCCAAACCAACCATCGAAATTAACAAGGCGATCACGCCCAGACCGGCTAAAGTGTACCTACCACATTTTTTGGATGAAAGTAAATCGGCTGTTTTCAATTCAACGATTTATTCGTTTAGATCACCAAGAAAAGACAAGGAACTGGACTGTTGAGACCACTTGGATTTTTGTTGCAGCTGAGACAGATAATCCCTTTCTAAAAACTTGAAATACTTGTAATACCTCAAAATCCTTCGAATTACATTGAAATTAAAAACAGATTAAAAGCCTAAATTTGTGTATTTGTAGAGGTCAAGCCTCATATTGTTTATGATAAAAGAAAAAAAAAATTACTCTTTTTTCAGTTTTTCGCTTATATCTCCGAAAATAAGCCTCTAATCGGTATTCCGGTAGCTGCTTTCTAAGCGCCACAATCCATTTGTTAAGTAAGAATTTTGTGAAGCCGAGCCTAGCAAGGGCACTATGACGTCACAGCGCTCCCCTCAGCCGCGCGGATCTCGCTATCTTTAACGAATGTTTACTTGGTCATTTCTTGGTCGAATCGTTTCAGAAAAAAAATCAGCGTATAAAGGAAGTCTTCTACTTTACAACGAGCTCAAGTTTATTATAAAATATTAAATATAATCGGCAGAATACCGTTTTTAAGAAAAACAATTATCTCGGCTCCTATTAGTCGGTTCGAGACGCTTTTTTGTATAAATTCCTGTTTTTTAAACACTATTTGAAGCAATTGGTATGAAATCTGTATATTAAAAAATCGCCGAGAAAGGAACCCTAGTTACGTTTTTTTTTTTTTTGGTTTTTATTAATAACTTTTTTATTTTGCATCTTAAAAATCTGAAATTTACATAGATGCGAGATAATGTAATTACCTTTCGATCCTTTTTTGCCGAATTTCAATATCTTGACCTGGGCAGAAGATATACGCATTTTCAACTTTATAATTTTGCAATAGGCCGCCATTTTGAAATTGGGGGTGCAGATTGCGGGTATCTGTTGAGTACCCCAACAGTTCTTTTCCTATAGTTTCATCCAATTTCAGCCAAATGTAAAAAAAATTTTGCGAGCTTTCGCAAAAGCCTATCCTTGTATCCTTGAGCAAAATCGATAAGTATACCTCATGTCAATTAGAGGCTTATTTTCGGAGATATAAGCGAAAAATTGAAAAAAGAAGAGCAATTATTTTTTTTCTTTTGTTATAAACAATATGACATTCGTCTTCTACAAATACTCAAATTTAGGTATTTATTCTGTTTTTACTTAATTTTAAGTCCATAAAATTCGACGTAGGTCCAATTTTTGAAAAAAAAGCCTAATTCGTCCAGATTATACCCGGAAAACTTCTTAATACCTTTCGAGAAACTTGGCAACTATTTTGTATACATATACTTCGAAAAATTATCTCAGAATTCGTCGAAATACCCCAGGAACCACATCGAAAACTTCAAAATACTTTGAAAAGCCTTTGATCTCTAATCATTGACCTTGGATTTTCGGGTCTTTGGCATTTGACCAAAGATTGTAGACATTTGATCCAAAGCCACTGACCTTACATAAAAATTCGTTGACATTTGGTCTAATATTGTTGACCTTTAGCTTCCTATAGTTGATCTTTGGCCTTTGGCAGTTGACCTTTCATCTCAAGTTGTTGATCATTGGCTTCAGGTTTTGCTTTCAGGTCATTGACCTTCGAGCACTGACCTATCACCTTGACTTTGACATATGAAATCATCTGTATGCATTCTGAAGCTGCTTTGACGTATCTGTTGCATGCTGAAGCCGTTTCGATATACTTTTACGTATTTTATAGCTTTTTTTTTGAAAAAATATAAAGCTGATTCGTATTTTGATATATTTCGAAGCTTTTTTGATGTGACACATCCTGAAATTATACGTATTAGAAAATAAAATACACTAACAGTTTGCTACTACAAAATAGGTTTAGTCAACAATCTGTCAAGCTGAATTTGCCATGATCTTTTTCCATCCACATACACACAACAAAAGAATAACACTTCATTAATTTTCATAGTAAAGGCAAATTTTCCAACAACTGTACAACAAAAATGAATTTTAAAAAATAGTTTGAAATACACAAATAACGAATTTGAATTTGAACTGAAAAATACGTACTTATTCTGATTATGTACAAGTAAGCTTTAATTAAAATAAAGCACTTCTCATTAGTAAATAATAATTTTCAAAGTACTGACTTGTTTACTGTAAAACTGCAACGCTCGTCTCGAAAATCATGTCAATAATTGAATATTAAGTTTATAAGCTAGATGTAAATAACATACACAGATAGTATTGCCGAAAAACATTGCTAGAAAGCAGTAGCAGCTCTTGAGTTTCATACCAGGGGGGGCGGAAAAATTCAGGTACAATGTATTGAAAAAATTTTATATAATTGGGTAGTTTCATTTTAAGTACCATTGAAATATTATTTTTTATAGTGAAAGTCAGTTCTTCTGCTTTTGTCCGAAATAAACTTTTCCATTACTTTTTCATTAAAATTTGGTATTTCTCGCGCCATTGATTGCTGCAATCAATTTAAACTTTTACAGTTGTTTGAAAAATACACAATAAACAAAATATAAGTAACAAAATTTTACACCAAAGCTGAACAAATTACATTTATTAAGAAAAAAAGCAAATGATAGCTATTATTTGGTACAGTTGGACTAAACAGAGCCTAAAGCATAGTAAATATGCGCTCCTTCCACTCCGTCTTCCACTGCTGCGCAACGGTAGCCACGACCACCGTTGTAAACACTTTACAGATTTAGGGGGGAGCTACGAGGATCCCACGTATTCAGAGTTTTACAAACAAATTTTGCAACTCGAATTAAATTGGTTGCACATTACAAATACCTATCACCCTGATAGAAAAATCCTTCGCCCGACACGAATCTTGGTTACGCCCCTGCTGAGATTTCTAATTAAGCAAAAAGAACTATAAAAACAACCATTCTATCCTTTCATTTTAACCTTGCAAATACCCACGACTACTAAAAGTATCAAAACAGAAATAATCAAGACGTTAAACGCTGAATCTTTCCCGTTTTCCATACTTTACCAACCCAAACCTACCGTTGTTAGTCAACAAGCACCATCCACGTCCATCTAGGCAATGAAGTTGACCCCCGTACACTTGACGCAGTAGTTACGAAATTGGAATGCCTGGTCTTTTAAAAGCAAGGACTGGTATGTAAATATTCTGCTTGGGTGAAATTAATGCTGTGATGGTATATGGAAGCCTACGTAACAGGTAGACCCCACGCCAGTACAGAACGGTACCTTTCACCACAAACGTCAAATCCTTATTTCATAAATATGGGCGATTTGTAGACCATTGCCGGTACTTGCAAAATAAATAGGAGGCCTAGTCCAGATCTACATATTTTTTAAAGTAAACACAGAAACAGTAAGTATAAAAAAACAAAATAACTGTTTAAAAACTATTTTATGTAAATGCATCTGTGTTTTGGTTTCGGTAGAAACTAAACTGAAGTTTTAAACACAAACATTTGCCCGTAAACGACTAGTGTGGGTAGGTATACAAAGTGCGTTCGAAAATAAACAGGATTTTCCAGAAATAGGTATTTCTGTAAGGCCATGTATTGGCAATTACCTGTGTCGGAAAGTAGATCTTTCACTGATGTACTATTAAAAATTTTAGGACATCTGGACGAATAGAAGCGGAGTTATTGCATCTGAAGTGATACTATGTTTGTGTCTTCAGTACAAAATGAGCATCGAACAAAGAGCTAATATTAAATTTTGTTTTAAACTTGGTAAAACATTCCAATTGATGAACCAAGTTTATAGTAATGATTGTTTATCCTGTCAGAGTTCATGGGTGGTATAAGCCGTTTAAAAACGCAGATTTCATTAAAACTGTACGTGAATGCATCAAAGATCAGCCAAAAATCTTCATTGAAATTCATGGAACCAACTCCAAAGTTGAGCATCTCAGTAACATCAATTTATCACTAAGCTTAGTGCGGCGTGGAGTTTAACAGGACCGTAGTCAGATTACGAATGAAAATATTAATATGTTTACAGAAAATATGTTGCAACATAGTACTATTACCAAAGAGCAAGGCTAAGTAGAGGATAACATACCTTTATAAATTTAAATGACACCACTTACCCATAAAATAATAACAATAAACAATAAACAGACAATAAGCCTTAGTGTTGAGACAAGGCTTCCGTGGTATATTGGAAGGAATTGAACATATTACTACGTGTTTTTCTAAGTTTTTTTTTAGTGAAACGGCGATGTTTAACATTTAATATTAACTTGTGTAGGTAAAATGACCGTTCAACGTCTACTGTTGACAGCGGATAGTATGAGAAATTGTAGAGGCATGAACTATATATTAATATATTTGCTGGTAACTCCTGATATGTACCAAATAAAACTACATATGTTTTCCAAAATTGTGTATCCTGGATTTTTTCCAGCACACTTTGCATTTTTTCTTTTACAGTACTACTGACTGGGCGTATATTATTGGCATCGTATATATTTTCTTGTACATCATCCATTATATCAAATTGTCCATTTAGGGATAGTCCATGCTATTCCAATTTACGGAATTACGGGATTTGGGGTTCTCTAGTTTGTTTAATGAAATATTGCCTGAAAGAAAGGCGTCTGTAAGTTCATAGAAAAATACAGAGTTTTCAGCGATTGGGTTGACGTTCGTTCACGGTTAATGATAGGTCCGCAGAGATCCTACAGAGAAGTCCGCCTGGACAATTGGCCTTTCCGGATTTTACCCATCTTTTGATTCTGGTCCACTGGAACAAATATTGGACAATTTTATTTCAAAAACAGTACCGCTCAACTCTAGAAGAACGTAGAAAAAGGGAGGCAATGGGAACACCACTCATTTCTTCCGCTGCTGCTCCTTTAGCAAAAATATTACTCAAAATTGTAACGGTATAACACCCTGTATCTCGCAAACGGGACGTCCCAAATTAAAAATTAACGTCTCATTATTTTAGCCCAAATCATTAGTTGAGATACTTTTTATTTTGTAGAGTACTGATTGTAGCAATGGACAATAAACATCCACCAAGACTACTTACGTCTACTTGAAGCTCAGCCAACACCAGTCATCTCCAACGAATACCGGGAAATCCTCTGACTAATTTGCTGCTCTTGAAAGATGCCTCTTTCAACTCGAGTAGTAAAGCTTCGTGGGGCGAGTTGTTTATTTTAAGAAATTGCAGTTATAATTCTATATTTATTCATTACACAGGCAACACATGCGTAAGCGTAAGCATCATGGAAAATATAAAACGAAATCTGCACCGTCAACAGTTGTCGGATCGTGTTCTCATTATTAATTTCCATTTGTTGCATAAACAATTCCCAAAAAAATATTTTCTGCCAGGTTTTTTTTCTCGGGAATGCTTTGAATAAACATTGTTTTGTTTCCTTGTTGCAGTTATTTTCGTTTTTCCAAGAAATAATATCAAGTGTGAAGTTAAATATATTAACGGTACTGGGAATGGATTGATTATTCGTCCATGTTTGACCAGATTGTAATTAGGGGACAGGGGCGGGCAGGGAGGGCCGCGGCCCTTTGAAATTTTATATCGGTAGGTCGCTGATTGCGTGATTTTTTTTTAGAATCAAACGAAAAAGTGTGTAGGTAATGCGTTTTTTTTTTGAGTCCTTCATAGAACTTGCAGTCACGGGCCCACTTCTAGTAAAAATCCTAGCTACGCCCGTGGGTATTTAAAAATCATTTTAATGTCAGTGAATATGAATAATATGTTCCCTTTAACTTAATTTTACAGTAGTGGAGATAGATGTGTTAATAAAATTAGATATGATATAACTCATATAATATAGCAGAAGATCGTCTTACTGTAAACAATTTTTTACCATCGCATGGGCGTATCTACAATATTTACTTGGGGAGGGCCCAGCTTTAGGGAGGCCTATAAAAAAAAGGACTTACCTATATAAAATTTGAACACGTTTTGATTTGATTCGAAAACAAAAAATAGATCACGCAGTCACCGACTTACCGATATGACAAAAATAATATTTTTTCTGGGGTGGGCTGTGGGCAGTTCTGCCCCCCTATCTACGCCTATGCGCCATCGCCTTTGAGGACCGAAAATTATACTTGCAATAATGGTTAGTTTATATTTAAATTAAAATTATATTTATATGTTATTGTATTTATATATTAGAATGTATTTTAACAAAGATTGATACAAATCAATATAATTCAAATAAGTTAAAACCTAGAAATGTTCATTTACATATTTTATATGGATATTTAAATTAGATTCGGAAAAAAAATCATATGCTTTCGGTATTAAGTTATTAAAGAGACTGTGGTTTTAGTATTGAGAAGTTTTTCATAATATGTGATTGCTTTTTTGAACTAGCAAAATATAACTGATTCAATATAAAAGAAAATTGAGTAATGGTTTAGAACCCGTATTTTTAGTGTCTATAGATTTACGACTTTATGAATTTGATGTATGAGTTCATAGTTTATGGGTTTATAGGTTTTGGATTGACGAGTATTGAAATCAGTCCTTTTTCCGTTTTTGCCCTATTTCTGCTACTATGGCTAAACATCGACCGACCCCAGAAGACGAGCAACCCCCAACCGGGAAATTTTGGCGTATCCCCACGTTGTCATAGAATAGGAATCTTTTACTTCCCTAACATTGCTTAGACAAAGGACTCGCTTAAATTTGTATAGCTTCTGTGAATGCAATGGGATACAAGGCTACTAGAAGGTTGACGAGCATCGCGAGCCTTCCCCGACCCTGATCAAGTCGCCTGCGTTTTGTGTTGACGGACGTAAAAGATATAAGTTTGGATTTACAGATTTAGGATTTATAGGTTTAAGTTTAATGGTTATGGTATATGGGGTGAGAGTTAGTGGGTTTTTATTTTATGGTTTAAGGACTTAAGGGCATTTTCTGGATTTAAGGTTTCTAGGTTAAGGGGAGTGAGTTATTGTGCTTTTGTTTTATGGGTTAAGGACATATAGGCAAAAATTTTGAATTACGGGTTAAAGGTTTATGGGTTTATGGAATTTATGGATTAGAGTTTATGGGTTAAGGAGTGAGAGTTAATGGGTTTGTGTTTCATGGGTTATGGACATATTGGCAAAGATTCAGGGTTTATGGGTTAAAGGTTCATGGGTTTATGGAATGTGTGATTATGGGTTCAGGTTTTATAGTTTAAGTTTTATGGGTTATGGGTTCAGGGATTTAGGATCTATGAGTTCAAAATTAATATGAGAAAATACAATATGCATCCTATAGAGAGAATATGGTAGTAAAAAGTGTGAACTTATGTTTTCCTGGCATTATAATACATTTAACATTTAACTATTTCACATGTTTGTTTTCTGCGGAGATCCACAACAGTAGAGTTTCTGAAATGTAGGTAGTGAAAAACTAACCTTAGGTGTTTGCATGTACAAGCGGGTTGTCGATTTGAATCATATTATCAATATATGTACAGCGTGATTCAGAACATAAAAAAAAAATTTTGAATGTATGTTACAATTACAATTTTGTAAAAAAAATTTAAGAAAGTCTGTAGTTTCAATTAATAAAATAATTTGATATACCTGATGTTACAACAACTGTTCAAAATTTTGTCCACCGACATGTAAACACATTTGGGCCAGTCCTAACCAGTTTCTACGAACTAACACAAATGTTGTTCTTGCTTCATAACACAAATGCTTCACCATAAATTAAAACGATGTCCATCAACTCCGAGTTGCTACTTACGTAAGCCATTTTTGACATTTAAAAACTAATGTAAACACTATCGCAAAAACTTTAATACTATAATCGGATTTCAGTACTCGGGATCGCCTTAAGCCACGTGAAGGGAGAGCGCATTAACTAAATGTTTGATCTATAACTTCGAAATGCAACAGTCAATTGTTTTTTCATATATATTTCTTTGAAATTTCTTAAAACTTTGGTCCTTAGTATTTTTTTCCAGGTAAAAAGGTAAAAAAATATGAGAGGGATAAAATGACCTTGTACATAACAAACATTGCAATAGTATTCCTTTAACCGTTATTATTTTGTTATTATCGTTATTGTTTTATTTCGTTTTTCTTTTTTTTCACTTTAACTATTCACTCGAATAAACGTCACGGACAGATGTACGCATTCATCGTTGCGTGTTCCTGGTGCACCTTCAAGTTCATCAATATTCCAATTTTTTATCACTTGCCGGTCGACGGGATACTTAATTACGTATTATAATTATAATTATAATTACATCAAAGTTCCTCCGCTGATTCGGTCGGGGGGGCGCGCGGCCTTGCTTTCGTTTCGACTGTCTAATTTGGATGGGAAAGGAAACTACATTATTAAGTATGTTGCCGTTACAATAGGACTCGATAAACATTGTTTCGGCCCACACCACGCCGACATTAACACAATAATGAGCCAGGGGGAAATTTACAATTTAAATCGAAGACATGCAAGGAGGAGGTGGAGGGTAATTTCAAATATTCAGACACCTCTAGACACCGCTCCCAGCAAAAGGACGATTTCAACAATCAATAACAGTAGATTCCCTCCCCGTTTGGAAGTCTTTTTACAATTTTCATTAAATGAACGGTTTAGGTATAAAAAATAATACTTTATACACTCACAAACAAAAATATTACATGTTTTATCTTATGTCATTATTTTTATTTTATTTTTTTCCTTCAAGCTTTTTGTGTTTTTTATTACTAGATGCCTTGCACTGGAATGTTTTACGTTTTACGTATATTGTAGTCAAATAAATTACATATTGAAGCTTGACATTTTCGTAGACGAGCTAATAAAATAGCCTGATTTTGGTTATCACATTTAATTGGAAACAGTAAACAATAACGGCAATACTCTAAGGAAGGCAACATAACAAAAATTTAGTACTTAGTATTTCCCCCTCTAGCTCTAGCGATAGCCTGCATCCTTCTAGGCATGCTCCGCAGAAGATCATTGATGGTTTCTTGCGAAATTTGATTCTACTCTTCCTGTGCAGCAATTCGTAATTCTGCAATCGAGTTAGGAGCTGGATTTCGTGCTTGTAGATGGCGCTTCAGAGTGTCTCATAGATGTTCTATAGGATTAGCATCAGGACTCAGTGTCGACATCCTCAAGGTACTGGATCACTGTTCTAGCGGCATGAGCCAAGACATGCATTGGCACAAAGTTATCGTACCCAATGAAACCGACAGAAGGCAAAATTTCAAGGATGTTGCGTATGTACCAGTCGTCACCATTCTTAAATTTACCTTAATAAGCTCCGTGCGATTCTCCCAACTAATGCTTCCCCAAAGTATAATGGAACCTTCACTAAAGCTAATTTTTTGCAAGATTACATTCTATAAAACGTTCCCCAGACCCAGTATACTCGACCACGACCATCTGGCTTCCATAATTGTATTCTTGTTTTGTCTGTGAAAAGGCCTTTTCTCCATTGATTCCAATTAGAATGGGCTTTTGCAAATTGTAACTGTCTATCTGGTTGTGTGAACAGGAACTTTAGCAGGACGTTTTGGGTTTAAACCGACTTCTTAAGTTTCCTTATTCATGTTTTAACAATTACATTGACTGGGCTTGTAATCGGTAATTCATTTTTTAGATGCGGAGCTGTACCAAAGATTGAATTATCAAATATTGGTCACCTCAAAAAACAGGTCAAATATAGCAAAAAATCAAAAAAAAGGGCCAAGAAAAAAAAAAAAATTTTTTTTTCTATGTTCAAATATTCATTTATTCAGGGTGATTCATTAACAATGGGAAAATCGAAAGCTGAATATACTACACGTGAAATGATGACCATTGTCGCAAACATGCCTTATCCGAAAGTTGATAGTTTCGGAAATACAGGGTGTTGAAAGTTAAAATTTTAAGTTAGGAATTTGAAAATTTGTGAAACTGTATTTTTTTTAGGCGACGAATAAGATGCGTGTTTTAATTTCAGCATTGCTCATAGAGGGCGCCACTTACGACCAATTTTACCGAAAATTTAGTTAATAACTTTTTACCCTGTATGTCTAACATGAAACTTGATTCAAAACCTGAAAGAGCAATCATTTTTCCATTAATTGTGTATTCTTGTTTCATTTCGGTATCTCGATCCGTTTTCGAGAAAAATCGATTTAACGAACACTATGTTTTGATAATACGAGAAATTAAAAGCGAAACAAACCAAGTGTTTCTTCGTGTTATTACAACAATTAACAATAAAACAAATGAAATTCGTAATAATGATTTAAAGTCAGTGTTCGAAGAATCCACCGTTGACATTTACACACTTTACACAACGTTTTCTGAGAGATCTTCGAGTTTGAAACAACATATTGGGATTGCGTTTGACTTCGTTGGCAGCGATTTGTATTCTTTGCCACAACTCTTCACACGAACCAATAGATTCTTCCAAATAGAAAAATGAAGAGGATTGAAGTCCGGACTTCTGGGTGGCCAAGTAAAAATGCTTCCACGGCTTGAAGAAGTTCCACTTTATTTAAGAAGAGACATGTGGTTCATGCACGACGGAGCTCCACCGCATTTTTCTTGGCCAGTGCGTGCATATTTAGATGCAGTTTTTCCAAATCGCTGGATTGGCCATGTAAGCATTTTTGCTTGGCCATCCAGAAGTCCGGACTTCAATCCTCTTGATTTTTCTATTTGGTCTCGAATGAAAGATATAGTTTGGCTCGTGTGAAGAGTTGTGGCAAAGAATACAAATCGCTGCCAACGAAGTCAGACGCAATCTCAATATGTTGTTTCAAATTCGAAGATCTCTTAGAAAACGTGTATCAGTGTCAACGGTGGATTCTTCGAACAATTACTTTAAATCATAATTACGTATTTTATTTGTTTTATTGTTAATTGTTGTAATAATACGAAGAAACACTTGGTTTGTTTCGCTTTTAATTTCTCATATTATCAAAACAAGAGTGTTCGTTAAATCGATTTTTCTCGAAAACGGATCGAGATACCGAAATGAGACAAAAGTACATAATTAATGGAAAAATGATAGCTCTTTCAGGATTTGAATCAAGTTTCATGTTAAGTATACAGGATAAAAAGTTATTAACTAAATTTTTGGTAAAATTGGCCGTAAGTGGCGCCCTCTATGAGCAATGCTAAAATTACAACACGCATCTTATTCGTCGCCTAAAAAATATAGTTCCACAAATTTTCAAGTTCCTAACCTACATATTTTCAGAATAATCGCAAAAAAACGATTTAAAATTTTAACTTTCAACACCCTGTATTTACATGTTCTTTTTAAATATGGAAAAATACAGGTGTTTCTGGAAAAAAAAATTTCATGACGACACAATTTTCAATTTCAATTTTTGGTACAAAATGCACTTCAATCTATGCCGTGTGAACTCAATACTTCAAATTTTCAGTAACATTTTTCGTTGCCTTTTCATTGGGGCGTCGAATTTGGAACACCCTATACATCTTTTACGTCCTTTATCAGGCCATCCATCTCCAGTGTCGTTGTATCGTTTTATTAAAAAAACAGCAGAAATAATTATCTAAAAACATAAAATAGTTTTATTTATCTGTAACGAATCTATATCTCAATATTAGTAAATATTAGATAAATCATGTAGAAAATTATGTTTTTAAAGACAATAGAATTATTTTAATGTCCGGAGCTTCGTCCACATAATATTAAATAAAATAACACGTGGGTTAACGATATAAAACAATCTGATTTACTAAATTAATTTCCATTGTCGAAAAAAGCAACTGTCAACGCTGACAGTGCATTGATGCATTGATACGACTTACCACGCTAATTCCGGGGTGACCCGGTTTACGCCAGCCAATGGGGACATAGACAAGAAGTAAAGAGCAGTTTAAAAAAAACTGATTATAACTCGACTCTTTGTTTGATTAAAACACGTACTATTATCCCTAAAAAACTGCATCCCCCCCTTAAAATTAAACTCCGTATATTCGACCTTCGTTATTTTTGTTTGTATTTTGCTCGATGAAATAACCTCGCCCACGCAAGATGAGGTCAATAAATCGGGTACACCCGTCATGTTTTGACTCCATTGTATACACCAAGTTGCGTCAGGCCTCACAACCCCCTCCACCCCCGTGCCGTATTTCGATTTTGAGCTAAACTGTGACCCAGTTCAACCTGCCGAATTTCTAAACGTTGAATGCGACACCCAAATATAGAACGGGAATCATTATTTGGTACTGGTCAATCGCCAAGCTAATTTTACTCATATCTTTGTGTGTGTGTGTGTGTGTGTGTGTTATCGAGTCTATTGAAGTTCTTGAATGCGATGTTGATGACGTATTTTGTGGTGCTTAAAATTAATGAAGATACTGAACTGATGTAATAATTTTATCACTAAATTGCACAAAGGCTCCCTAATGTTTTATGCGGTTAACTTTTAGATTAGACAAAACGCGAAATGTTAGAATAAACCCTTGACGCTCGACTTATCATCAATTTTTCATAAAATTCATTTAAAGAAATTCGGGTAAACTCAAAAATGATATCAGTGTAAAAAATAGAAAATTGAAACTGAAATTAGGGAAATAATGACTTGACAAAAATAAAATTCTGGAGAATACCGACAAATATACAGGGTGATTCACAAATGGTGACTTTTAAGGGGAGTCTCCTATAAAGATTTTATCTAGGTCGCTTCTTTAAAAGAATACAGGGTGTTAAATTTTAAAAAGATATTTTTAATTTTTGTTAAATAATTTAAAAACTAGTAATAATGAAATAATTTCAAATTAGGTATATGTATTTATGTAAAAATTGTCCAAAATCTGAGGGCATTTCCTAAAATTTACATGAATCAGTGGCGAAGATACAGGGTATCGGTGGCATATTTTTGTAAATAAAATAGTACGCCACTGCTGTACGGTTCAATTTTCTACCAATTACTATCTTGTTTTTTCGAAAAAAGCCCGATTTTCGAGTAAAACTAAAAAATCAACTGAAGACACTTTTACTTAAATGACATGACGAGCACTAATCATTCGGTTATTTATTCGAATAAAGAAATTAATAACATTAGTCATCATTTTAATGATTTTATTTGAGTAAATACCTCCATTTCCACGAACACAGGCCCGACATCTTTTTAGTAATGAAAATGTAATTTGTTCGAAATTTAGTGTTGCTTGAATCTGATGAGAAGCATTATTTATTCTTTCTTCTAACGGCTCAAAATGTCAAAGTTGCTATTGCAGCTCACTGTCATTTTAAAAAGCATTATATTCGAATATCGAAGTGCGTTCTCAGTTCGTTTTTTTAAGATTTACTCGAAAAGCAGGCTTTTTTCGAAAAACATAAGAGAGTAGTAATTTGCAGAAAATTAAAAGACGAATCCAAATATATCATGGTTGCTACTGTAAAGCAGTAACGTACTATTTTATATAGAAAAATGTGCCACCGATACTCTGTATCTCCGCCACTGGAGCATGTAAATTTTAGGAAAAGCCCTCAGATTTTGGACAATGTTTACATAAATACATGTGCCCAATTTCAAATTATTTCACTTACTAGTTTTTAAATTATTTAAAAAAAATTAAAAACTTTTTTTAAGTTTCACCTTGTATTTTTTTAACGAAGTGTCCTAGTTAAAAACTTTATAGGAAAAACTCCCCTACACAGTCACCAAAGAATATGAGGTTTTATTTTTGGTCACCATTTGTGAATCACCCTGTATACACCGAGGAAAGGACTTAACTGGGAGAAATAATAATATAAAATAATTTAAACAGCTATTGATGAATTAAAATATGTGCTGTTATTTTAGTAAAAAAAAGAAATACATATAATCATATTCCTACAACACAAGGAGGAAAATAATAAATAAAATAAAAAATATATATTATATATTTCAACAAAATATTTTTTGGTAGACTTATTGAGTTTGTAAACCAACTCTACATTAGGTGAAGTGCAGTCACTTTACACATTCCAGCGAAATAAACAATTGCACGCAGCCGCGGCGTGATTATAAATGCAGATTGGAATACATTAGGGAATGTTAAAAAAAGTTACTATTCTAAACAAAATACTGCATGTTTTTGCTCTTTTTTTTCTTATTCAGCCGGTTCATCAATAATGCTAAATCTTAAATTAATCCAAAACATCATTAAATCGCAACCAAATAAAGCTTCGAATGATACGCACGAAATAAAAACAATTATACGATGTGAAGACCGGCATCTTTGGCTAGGATGTGCTTAATTATTAGTTACACGATTGTTGATTTTACAAATTTGGTATGTCAACAGGGTGGTAGTCTCTCAAAAAACAAAAGGCCAACATTAAATCGGCGAAACGAAAATAGCCGAGTCCGTAGGCGCTTCATTTTATATTTTTTACTACGTTTTTAATGGAATAAAAATAAAATTTGTACAGTATATGTTGTATTTTATTAAATGTGATTTTATAGTAAAATTTGAATCAGCATTTAGTGAAGCATCTTTTTGTAGTGTAAATATATTTTATAAAGTTGTTCATTTAATGTAAATATACGAATCAAGAAAAATCGATCAGTGACACGCTGCGCTGTTGTAAATACCTGATATTTTCAAAAAACTAAAGCTGCTTACTAGTTTCAAACAAAATTTTCCGCTCAGCTCAGCTTATTTTCATCCAAGAAAGCTACCCTTGAAGTTTTCGGACATATTTATGTGAAATCAATATTGAAAAATTAACAGTTGGCAGTGAAAAAAATCAAGAACCCCTTCAGAATTTGCTTTTTTTCTTTGGTTTTGTAATGAAAGGCGTATGATTCTTTCTTGGCCATTTTGGACAGCCAAACAAAAATAAGTAAAGCTTTTGGCAGGTGCTCTAACACGATATTAACGTAAATATTAATTCAATCAGGACCGGTGTAATTTAACAGGTTCAGATGCACCTGTCAAATAATGGAACAGTCCCGCGTTTTGGGCCAAAAGGTGGAAGGAGCAGCCCGTCCACCTCGGGCAGGTGTTTCGCTAATTGTAGAGATTTAAATTAAGTCCGTTTTGCTGCGACGAAAATAAATTAATGTTAAATATTGGCCGAAAGCCGATACACCTGTAGAACAAGCCGTCTGACACCTTTTGGACAAGGTGGTCCGAGATTGGAAAGGCAAAATAACGAATAATTCATGAAAACTATGATTCAGGAGCACAAAGTATAGTTAAATGGTGAGATTTCTCATTGTATGTTCATCTGTCTTATGTCTTATATAAGNCACTGGAGCATGTAAATTTTAGGAAAAGCCCTCAGATTTTGGACAATGTTTACATAAATACATGTGCCCAATTTCAAATTATTTCACTTACTAGTTTTTAAATTATTAAAAAAAAATTAAAGACTTTTTTTTTAAGTTTAACACCCTGTATTTTTTTAAGGAAGCGTCCTAGTTAAAAACTTTATAGGAAAAACTCCCCTACACAGTCACCAAAGAACATAAGGTTTCATTTTTGGTCACCATGTGTGAATCACCCTGTATACACTGAGGAAAGGACTTAACTGGGAGAACTAAAATTTAGTCGACATTTAAATAATTTATTTGTATTTGGTGAATAAAATATTTCTTTATATTAGGTATAATTTCCTACTATAACAATTATTATATAAGTTTTGATGGGTCTCTAATAGTAACATAGATGTGCCCAAAAGAATCCATCATTATGTTCAGTGTTAGAAACAGCAACCAAATGTTTAATTATGTTTATGAAATTCTCTTTTGACCATAATCTTTTACCATAAACTATGAACCCTTCAAACTACTATGTCAAAATAAGTTGTTCCGTGTTAGAAACAGGTCAGATTGTTTTAACATTTTTGCGAAGTTCATTTATTTCATTTGGATCCAAAATTTTCTCCACGATAACTCATACAACTTTTATGTTTAACATTTTTTTTTCTATTTACAAAAATAACAGCCTAACTGGAAGGATATAACAGTTTATTATTATTTTTATATTTAAGTACAGAGTAAAATAAACATAGATAGATAAAATAACATTACGAAAAAGTTACATTGCTCTTCGCTGCAATATAAAATAAATTTTATTTTGTTCAAAATGATGTCCTTCACAAACTATGCACACTCTCTTGTGCATATTTTCATACACTGCAGTTGCTGCTATATTCTTGATATCACTACCCAAATACCTAGTTTTAAGGGATGTAAACCGTTTCTACAAACGTATGAGAATTTTCTGCATTCCAGGTTCTATAATTATACGTGAAACCATTCTTCATCAGTAAAAAATGACAAATCCAACAAATTGTTATTCATGTTTTCTGTACAGGGTGATTATCCCAAAAAAAAATACAATTTTGTAAAGAAAAAATCAAAAAGGGCAGTTCGAAAATGATTTAAAAATACACTTCTGCACGGCACTGGAAATTGGTCCACTGTAAAACCTGACCTGGCACAATGCGATCGTCACGGCGACAGTGATAAAAACGGACAAAAACTTGAAAGAATTTCCCAAGGAAAGGAATAAATAGAATTTTATAGCACCTGTTTTAATCAGCAAATTGTTGTGTTCTTTCACCATAATACAAATGCTTCACCATAATACAAATGCTTGCTTGCTTCACCATAAATTAGAACGATATCCATCAACTCCGAACACGCAAGTCATTTTTGATACTAAGTACTAAAAAACTATTGTAAACACTATGGCAACAACGACTGTTGTTCTTTGGATCACTTTAAACTAAAAAAATCTTAATAAACTATTCACAACCACTTGTTTTTGAGATATAGGCTGTTCAAATATTAAAAAAATATATTGAATTTATGTAAATATTTCTGAAGATGAAACGCCATTGAGTACTTTGACATTTATTATTTATTTGAATGAAAATACAAAATAATTTAAACAGCTATTGATGAATTAAAATATGTGCTGTTATTTTAGTAAAAAAAAAAGAAATACATATAATCATATTCCTACAACACAAGGAGGAAAATGATAAATAAAATAAAAAAAATATATATTCCAATAAAATATTTTTTGGTAGACTTATTGAGTTTGTAAACCAACTCTACATTAGGTGAAGTGCAGTCACTTTACACATTCCAGCGAAATAAACAATTGCACGCAGCCGCGGCGTGATTATAAATGCAGATTGGAATACATTAGGGAATGTTAAAAAAAGTTACTATTCTAAACAAAATACTGCATGTTTTTGCTCTTTTTTTTCTTATTCAGCCGGTTCATCAATAATGCTAAATCTTAAATTAATCCAAAACATCATTAAATCGCAACCAAATAAAGCTTCGAATGATACGCACGAAATAAAAACAATTATACGATGTGAAGACCGGCATCTTTGGCTAGGATGTGCTTAATTATTAGTTACACGATTGTTGATTTTACAAATTTGGTATGTCAACAGGGTGGTAGTCTCTCAAAAAACAAAAGGCCAACATTAAATCGGCGAAACGAAAATAGCCGAGTCCGTAGGCGCTTCATTTTATATTTTTTACTACGTTTTTAATGGAATAAAAATAAAATTTGTACAGTATATGTTGTATTTTATTAAATGTGATTTTATAGTAAAATTTGAATCAGCATTTAGTGAAGCATCTTTTTGTAGTGTAAATATATTTTATAAAGTTGTTCATTTAATGTAAATATACGAATCAAGAAAAATCGATCAGTGACACGCTGCGCTGTTGTAAATACCTGATATTTTCAAAAAACTAAAGCTGCTTACTAGTTTCAAACAAAATTTTCCGCTCAGCTCAGCTTATTTTCATCCAAGAAAGCTACCCTTGAAGTTTTCGGACATCAATATTGAAAAATTAACAGTTGGCAGTGAAAAAAATCAAGAACCCCTTCAGAATTTGCTTTTTTTCTTCGGTTTTTTAATGAAAGGCGTATGATTCTTTCTTGGCCATTTTGGACAGCCAAACAAAAATAAGTAAAGCTTTTGGCAGGTGCTCTAACACGATATTAACGTAAATATTAATTCAATCAGGACCGGTGTAATTTAACAGGTTCAGATGCACCTGTCAAATAATGGAACAGTCCCGCGTTTTGGGCCAAAAGGTGGAAGGAGCAGCCCGTCCACCTCGGGCAGGTGTTTCGCTAATTGTAGAGATTTAAATTAAGTCCGTTTTGCTGCGACGAAAATAAATTAATGTTAAATATTGGCCGAAAGCCAATACACCTGTAGAACAAGCCGTCTGACACCTTTTGGACAAGGTGGTCCGAGATTGGAAAGGCAAAATAACGAATAATTCATGAAAACTATGATTCAGGAGCACAAAGTATAGTTAAATGGTGAGATTTCTCATTGTATGTTCATCTGTCTTATGTCTTATATAAGTAATATCGAGAGTATTATTTAGTTTATCATTTATTGAAATATAAGTTACCTAAAAAAGAAAATAAATACAGTGCTTTCGAAAAGTAACAAATAAATTCATTATTTTTTAAATTGAGAAGTTTTCGATAAAATCCCCTGGCACGTCGATTTTGTTTTAAAAAAGGCACTTTTTGACATACGACCCATATTTGTGACGTCATCGTTTTTCGAGATATGACGTCATCGACAATTTTTTTAAATAGCAACCCCCAATTTTGACCATGCCATTTGAAAGAGCGTGTCATTCTACATACACAGATCATGAAAAATTATGGTGTTACATAACAAAAATTTCAAGAAAATAATGTTTGAAGATTTTAAAATTTAATTTTCACAATACTGAAAATGATAATGATTATGTAAAAATCGACTAAATTAAATGTTCAAATTGTGCACCGTTGGCTGCCTGACAGTAGCCAAGACGATTAATAAATTCTTTTTGGACATTATCAATAACTTCAGGAGGTATACGATGTATCTCGTGACGAATTCTTGCTTTTAAATCTTCTAAATTAACCGGTCTAGTAACGTATACTTTGCTTTTTAAGTATCCCCACAAGAAATAATCTAGGGGTGTCAAATCAGGCGATCTGGCTGGCCACTCAATCGGCCCCCTTCTCCCTATCCAACGATTCGGGAACAGCTCATCTAAATAAGCACGGACAGGTGTTGCATAATGGGGAGGTGCACCATTTAGTCGATTTTTACATAATCATTATCATTTTCAGTATTGTGAAAATTAAATTTTAAAATCTTCAAACATTATTTTTTTGAAATTTTTGTTATGTAACACCATAATTTTTCATGATGCGTATGTAGAATGACACGCTCTTTCAAATGGCATGGTCAAAATTGGGGGTTATTTAAAAAAATTGTCGATGACGTCATATCTCGAACAACGATGACGTCACAAATATGGGTCGTATGTCAAAAAGTGCCTTTTTTAAAAACAAAATCGACGTGCCAGGGGATTTTT
Source organism: Anoplophora glabripennis (assembly GCF_000390285.2). NCBI lineage: Eukaryota > Metazoa > Arthropoda > Insecta > Coleoptera > Cerambycidae > Anoplophora > Anoplophora glabripennis. The sequence goes on along the minus strand of NW_019416377.1, from coordinate 11,813 downwards.
TCGAAAAATTCTCAATTTAAAAAATAATGAATTTATTCGTTACTTTTCGAAAGCACCGTATATAAATTCTTTTGAAGGTCCGTAACATTTTCAGGAAGCGAAATTGTACTATAGGTTAGTGCAGTTTAAAAAACTAATTATTATGACTCGACTATTTACTTCATTAAAAAAAAAATCAGATTCTTATTCATGGGAACACGTACTATTTTTCCTTAAAAAAACGACCTACACTTAAAGTAACACCCTGTATTATTTTCCACTTCGTGAATCTATCTGTCATCTTCTGTCTTCTATCTGTCATCTATCTGTCATCTTTATCTGTCATCTTCTGAAATAAGGTTACTATGTACCGCAAATTTATTTCTACGGACATCAGATCGAAAAAAAATCATATTTAGTATGAAGAAATAAATATATTTAGATTCATTTAATTGTTATGTTCATTTGGTCAAACATTTATTTTTATAATTTAACGTATCAGATGAATGGCATTATTATAAAAAAAAACATTGGACTAAGCTTACTGTATATAGAAGTACAGAAATTTAGGAAGAACGAATTGAAATCTAGAAACGAAGGGTAAGGATCTAAGACATATAAGGCTTTTTTCGCGACTGAATATTGGCGAATATCTGACTTGTAGTTACTATTTCTATCTTCTATCTCTTTTGGTCATAACTGTCGTATGGTAATTTAAATCTTTTCTTTTACTCAAACATACTACAAAATACAACTTCACTCGTGAAAAAAAAGCCTATAGTGAGATGAAAGTAATCACGTTATTATTTATTATTTGTTGTTGGTGTATCAGGTGTGACAGTGTCAACAATTGAGATAATTGAGGTTATGTATAAATTTTCCTTTCAACTTGGTCATATAATGTTGATTATTAGATACTCTACAAAGCATGACGGTTAGTGATGAAAATTACAAATTAATCATGGAAATGGCGGTTTAAATATGAGATATACAAATAAATGCCTTTTTTGTCCTTAAAAAACATAAATGAAACATATTTTTCCCGGGAATTATTAGATCCCAAATTACGTGCCTTTTAAAAGATATACAGGGTGTTACAAGTTAATAGGTCAACCACATATTCTTTGGATTAAAATAATGTTACTTTTCTTATGTCGCTTTTCATTTCGGAGCTCCGTTTTCAAAATACAGGGTGTCAAAAAACTCCGGTGATTGTAGATACATTTTTTTTTAATTTACCACATATTTTGATCTTAAGTCTGCACACTTTTTGTGTAACTTTGGTTTAAAATATTAAAGCGCGAACCAAGGGGAGGGGGGTTGCAGTACCCATGGACCACCTATTTTTTTTTGAGTGCGCCTATGCTTGCCGAGTATTTTAGATAAAGCCGCGTTTTATTCAATTTTTTCACTCTTGTAAGATTTTTATTTGGGGTCTCATTTACGAGATATTGTAAGTTTTTTGGATATGCGACATCGATTTAGTCGACGTTAGATGTTATTTTTTGGCGCTATATGAAAAATTTGAATCCTCTTATTTATTTCAATTTACTGAATAAAATGGAAATGATCATCTTGATCAGCGATATTTAATTTGAGCTAAATCTAACATATCTAAAAAAGTTGCAAATCTCGTACAACCCCAAATCAAAATATGTGATTTCAGCCTAATGTGTTCCTTATCTCATACTTAACTGCTGTTTAGTTAATATTGGTACCATCCCAAAAATTAAATTAAAATCTAGCGTCGACTAAATTGATGTCGCGTATCTAAAAAAATTATAATATCTCGTAAACGAGACTCTAAAAAAAAATCCTTCAAGAATGAAAAAAATAGAAAATGCCGCTTTATCTAAAAAAAAAAAAAATTAAATTTGTAAAGCCTAGACCAGGGATGCACAGACTTATAAGGAACAGGGGCCACTCGGGAAAAATATAAGCCAAGGACGGGCCACTACAAACAATATTTATTAACACAAAATTTTTTATTTTTAAATAGTATGAAATACAATGATAAAAATAAAATAACCTTCAAAAATGTTTGTTGTAATAATTATGTAATCATTACAATGTAATATTTCATGTTTTATTATTTTGATGCATGACATTGCATTGAACTAACAATTTTTTTTATATTTGGCTCCACATTACTTGTAGCCACACGTATAATTGCTTCCAAATTTTCATTTGCCAGACGGTTTCGGTTTTTCGTTTTGTTAAGTTTCATCACTAAAAACGTTTGTTCACAAATATACGCCGATCCAAATAAGCTTGCGCATTTCAATGCATTTATTCGCAACTCTTTTTAGAGAGAACGAGAACCATCCACTTTGTTCGGGGATCGACGTGTTTCGCGAATCTGTGATCTAGTTGATGCGACAGATTTCTAGTCTCATAATAATATGCTTGGACCGGAGCGCGGCGAGTAGAATACTTTTAAAATTCGTTGGCGGGCCGCATAAACATCGACAGCGGGCCGCATGCGGCCCGCGAGCCGCGGTATGTGCATCCCTGGCCTAGACGTACTCAAAAAAAATATATGGGGTCCATGGATACTGCAACCCCCTTCCCCTCCGTTCGCCCTTTGATATTTTAAACCAAAATTGCACAAACAGTGTACTGACTTAAGATCAAAATATGTGCCAAATTTCAAATAAAAATCCCTACAATCACCGGAGTGGAGTTATCAATAAAAATTATTTTTTAAATTTTAATTTTTAAAATGGGGATCCGAAATGAAATGTTGCATAAGAAAAATCACATTATTTTAGTCTAAAGAGCTTGGCTAGTAATTTGTAACACCCTGTATACACCCTGTATAGATACAAATATATTAGAACTTTGTAAAAACTTTTTCTCGAAACCTAAGATTAGAGATTTGTGTTCAACTTTGAAAATAGGGGGGTTGCAAAATTTTGAGAGGGTTTGATATTTTTAGACTACAGGTATAGTAAATATTTACCCTTACTCGGTCTTGACCATCCAAAGAAAGTCACCCAAAGTATGACCCATTTGTTTACGGACATTCTGTACATGCATCTACGCCACTGGGTATTCATTTTACATTTTCTAAGCAAATAGACTTTAACTTAAAAATTGTAAACGTACCCGTGACAAGGAAATTTGTGATTTACTGTTTGTTATCAAACAGCGGTTATATAAACTATAGTAACCGACAGATCGACCCGATTTTGGAACAGTGACCTCCCAGTCGGCAATTTTTTAGCGCTTCGGCTTCCTTACCATAGCCGCTAAGTATATTTTATATAATTTTTATTGCACAAATATTACGCTCGTATTTAGTTTTAGAGGCCTATAAAAATAAATTCCTACCTCCGCCATATGTTTCGCACTCTTTCGCTGCTTGAATAAACAGATGGGCCGCATTCCTCGATGTGTATATATGAATTAAAAGCTAATAACGATTTTTAGAAACAGTGAAAGTTATAAACACCGTACGTAGAAATGATTTTTATTTAGTTAATTGCCAGTGACGATTAAAGAACCTGTTCGGTGGAAGTGTGACGTTTTCTAAATGTTTATAATGAGCTTGGAATGAAATCTGTGGGCAGAATGCTAATAGCGCAGGCATTGTTCTAAAATAATGTATTACTTACGTATTCATTTATTCGCGATGGTCAGATAGAAGATATGTGTACAGGGTATGTCACTTTAATTGCCAAGATGCTCAGGACAGTCCGCTGCTTTATAGGTATGCATGTATGAATTTTTAGATATAACATTTTAGGACTGAACATATCGGCCAAATGAACTTGGTCTCCTTACAGGGTGCCCCGTTCATAATTAAAAAGAACTGGGTAGTGAGTTCTTCTTGGAAAAATAGTGAGTGTAGTTCATATAACGGTTTTCTCCAGATAGAGGGTGTTAAAGGTGTTTTAATTCGAAAATGGTTTTTCTCAAGTCGGCTAAAGAAAAATATGTCAAAATTTGTACACGAATAAACATTAACTGTACATTTTAGGTGTATTAAACTGAAAAGTTGCATTGTGAAATTGGATTCCACTACCAAAACTAATACAAGAAGCTCATTTTCTTTGAGATACATTATTGTTTTAATATTTACTACTATTTCTGAGAAAAATTCAACTCTATGTTTTTGGTATGTAGATTGCGCCCCGTAGCGGCCCAGCTACGAATTTGAAAACTATTTCCAGCGATTTCTCTTGGTCGATTTATTCATCAAATTTTTTTCCCGAAGCTCTAGGGCCTATACTTTCTCTAATATTGTACCTTGCCGACCTTAGTGGGACACTGTATAAACAGGGACCATGAGACCCCTCATTTGAAAGGTCTCCTAATCGTCCATNATGTGCATCCCTGGCCTAGACGTACTCAAAAAAAATATATGGGGTCCATGGATACTGCAACCCCCTTCCCCTCCGTTCGCCCTTTGATATTTTAAACCAAAATTGCACAAACAGTGTACTGACTTAAGATCAAAATATGTGCCAAATTTCAAATAAAAATCCCTACAATCACCGGAGTGGAGTTATCAATAAAAATTATTTTTTAAATTTTAATTTTTAAAATGGGGATCCGAAATGAAATGTTGCATAAGAAAAATCACATTATTTTAGTCTAAAGAGCTTGGCTAGTAATTTGTAACACCCTGTATACACCCTGTATAGATACAAATATATTAGAACTTTGTAAAAACTTTTTCTCGAAACCTAAGATTAGAGATTTGTGTTCGACTTTGAAAATAGGGGGGTTGCAAAATTTTGAGAGGGTTTGATATTTTTAGACTACAGGTATAGTAAATATTTACCCTTACTCGGTCTTGACCATCCAAAGAAAGTCACCCAAAGTATGACCCATTTGTTTACGGACATTCTGTACATGCATCTACGCCACTGGGTATTCATTTTACATTTTCTAAGCAAATAGACTTTAACTTAAAAATTGTAAACGTACCCGTGACAAGGAAATTTGTGATTTACTGTTTGTTATCAAACAGCGGTTATATAAACTATAGTAACCGACAGATCGACCCGATTTTGGAACAGTGACCTCCCAGTCGGCAATTTTTTAGCGCTTCGGCTTCCTTACCATAGCCGCTAAGTATATTTTATATAATTTTTATTGCACAAATATTACGCTCGTATTTAGTTTTAGAGGCCTATAAAAATAAATTCCTACCTCCGCCATATGTTTCGCACTCTTTCGCTGCTTGAATAAACAGATGGGCCGCATTCCTCGATGTGTATATATGAATTAAAAGCTAATAACGATTTTTAGAAACAGTGAAAGTTATAAACACCGTACGTAGAAATGATTTTTATTTAGTTAATTGCCAGTGACGATTAAAGAACCTGTTCGGTGGAAGTGTGGCGTTTTCTAAATGTTTATAATGAGCTTGGAATGAAATCTGTGGGCAGAATGCTAATAGCGCAGGCATTGTTCTAAAATAATGTATTACTTACGTATTCATTTATTCGCGATGGTCAGATAGAAGATATGTATACAGGGTATGTCACTTTAAATGCCAAGATGCTCAGGATAGTCCGCTGCTTTATATGCATGTATGAATTTTTAGATATAACATTTTAGGACTGAACATATCGGCCAAATGAACTTGGTCTCCTTACAGGGTGCCCCGTTCATAATTAAAAAGAACTGGGTAGTGAGTTCTTCTTGGAAAAATAGTGAGTGTAGTTCATATAACGGTTTTCTCCAGATAGAGGGTGTTAAAGGTGTTTTAATTCGAAAATGGTTTTTCTCAAGTCGGCTAAAGAAAAATATGTCAAAATTTGTACACGAATAAACATTAACTGTACATTTTAGGTGTATTAAACTGAAAAGTTGCATTGTGAAATTGGATTCCACTACCAAAACTAATACAAGAAGCTCATTTTCTTTGAGATACATTATTGTTTTAATATTTACTACTATTTCTGAGAAAAATTCAACTCTATGTTTTTGGTATGTAGATTGCGCCCCGTAGCGGCCCAGCTACGAATTTGAAAACTATTTCCAGCGATTTCTCTTGGTCGATTTATTCATCAAATTTTTTTCCCGAAGCTCTAGGGCCTATACTTTCTCTAATATTGTACCTTGCCGACCTTAGTGGGACACTGTATAAACAGGGACCATGAGACCCCTCATTTGAAAGGTCTCCTAATCGTCCATCCAACGGTATAATTATTTGAACATTTATTTCTACAGTGTCAATCAAAATTATGTACTTACTTAACCTTCAGCAATGTCGCAATGAGAAAGTCGGGCACTCGGGCAGTAAATTATTCTCTAACGTTTTCTAGAACTTCAGAGGCTATTTGTGTAATCTCCGTTCCTATGCGCTCTTTTAACTCTTCTAGACTATTTGATCGACTTTGATAAACTTTGGTCTTCTCCATAAAAAGAAGTCTAGTGAAGTCAGATCTGGAAACCTTGGTGGCCTCCTTCCCATCCACCTACCACGGGAAACGTTATTTAAGTAAGTTCCTACATCAACGGTGTAGTGTGGGGGCGCCCCATCTTGCTGGAACCACAAATCATTTCTATTTGGAAATAGCTGATTCAGTTGTGGCAACAGATAACCCTGCAGAAATTCTAGATATCTAGGACCAGTTAAGTCTTCTTCAAAAGATATGGTCCTATAATCTGGTTGTTTATAATTCCGGCCCATACAGTCATCTTTTTTGGGATATTGTGTGCTAGACTCCTCCATCCAATGTGGATTTTCACTTGCTCAATATCGATATGTGTGGAGGTTTACGTGGCCCTTGAGCATAAAAGTAGCTTGTCTAACGATTGTTCCATAATGGTTTCGCAGAATTCGATTCTTCTATCAAAGTCATCTTTTAACAGCTCTTGGACCAGATGAACTTTGTACGGATTTCACTTTTTTAGTATCACTCTAAAAACAGTTGATTGGTGTAAATTATTATCGAGCGCAACTTGTCTTGAGCTAGTATGAGGATTTTCTTGAAACGCAAGTACTACGACAAGATTTTTGGACTCAGGAATTGACTTTCTTCCACTTTTGGGAAGATCTCTAACATGGGCCGTTTCTCGAATCTTTTCGCAATCCTACTTATTACTGATTGAGAAACAGGTTATCGATTGGGGTATTTAGCAATAAATTACGAACTTGTCTGAGTCCTTACTTTATCTCCACAACCAATCATGATTAAAATTTCGATTCGTTCGGCTTCTGTAAGCTTCATTACTAAATTATACTGATTTAAAATTTTATTAAGTACTTCACTCCTGTCAAACTGAACCAAAGAAATAATTGTAAATGAGCCAGTAGAGTGATTTAGAATGTAGTACTTATATCAGTCAATGTTTTTTTTTTCCGAATAAGACCAGATTTATGGAAGGACAATTCTTGAATTTTGCACCATAACACAAAGCGATAATTTTGAATGAATTTTTAACCAAAAACTCACGAATATCACATAGAAGCCACCGTATTCGCCAGATATGGCTCCTGCTGACTTTTTCCTCTTTCCGAAACCCAAATTCCCACTTCGACTCGATCGAAACCATAAAACAAAAATTGCTGAAGGAGTTGAAGTCCATACCGGAACATGCGTTTAAAAAGTGCTTTAACGACCGGGTTGTTCGTTGGAAAAAATGTATTGCTTCAAATGGACCCTATTTTGAAGGAGACATGATAAGTTTTGATGATCAATAAATATTGTGTTTTATTGACAAATTCCGTATATTAATATCTCTTTTCAACCATTTAACCACAAGTAAAATATTTTCAATTCGTTTAGGTACTTGTTAGGTATGTTTAATCATCCCCGTTATGTGATTCGCATAAATTTCTAACTGCGTTTATTTTCTGTCCACAATCCACAGTAGATTGTACCTCTACAGTGGACGGTAGAGTACAGTTTTAATCTAAAGGGTCAAGAGTAACGGAAGTAGAAAAGATACAAGAGGAAGTGCGAGAGATAATGAATTCTGTCTGCGTATGTGTGTATTCATTTAATTCCTAGTGAATGAAGTGCATCCTAAAATACAAACACAGTGAGTACATATTTTATTTATGTACCATAGCCACCCACCTACTTGAATTTTTTCTTAATCGGTAAAGTTCCAAGTCGTTTTGTGAAACAAATCAAACATGCTTACTGTACATTTTCCGTTTAAATCAAAATACCCATCCATTTTCAAATGCTCCACAAACACCAATTCGATGGATTTATATTAATTTAAATTACCCTTTCTAGCAGAAATCTATTGTAAGGTGTTTCTTGTAAAAATCGTTCAATTTTCCTTTTCGTTAGAATTCTGGACTTTTTCGAGCGGCATCCAACTGATTTGTTTTTCAAATATGGTATTGGTTTTGGAAATTTTCTGATATTTACATTTTTTTTGGCAATCTGTATACTTTTTAACATGGAATATCGGACACTTTTTAAATTTTCTTCATTTGAATTCGTTGTAGGCAATAACGTACTGTCTCTACGATTCTTTGGTGGTTAATTGTGAAACAGCACTTTGTGCTGCTTCCAATACTTCACTTTCCGAGCTCATTTTAAATTAAACCCTCTTAGAATATAATTCTGACACTACTTTTTCAAACAACTAATAATGTTCATTAACAGTGTCAAAGTTCAAAGAACAAATCCAGATAGGTATTCTTCAAACTAATTAACCAATAAGCATAACTCGCTTATTTTCATGCGAAACTTTGACATCCTCAATGAAAATTAAACCTGCTTAATTCAAAATCGCAGTATGGCGCCATAAGACAAACAAAAGTTGGATGTTGTTTGTCTGCTGTGGTCAAAGCATCCTGGGATGTTCGGCAACTGCTGTACTCAGCTGTACCCATTGCCGATTACTGTAGCACTTGCTTATTAGATATCTATCCAGTTCTTATTCTATGTGTACCTATGACCAGATGCACAAAGTTACCTAGGTACTTCCAAATATGTAGCTAAGCATCTAAGATTTATTAATGCTTCAGTTATCATGATATAACCTAGACAAGTTACACTTTTATACTTCATTGACAAGGAACTTTACTGATAGAGGAAAGTCCATCCGTGATAATTTTTGTGGAATTTACAACATAATCTATATTGGATAATAAAGGATATCTTTCGTCCTTGTGAGCATCACGTCACATATAAAAAGCATTCATCTTAATCGTGGTGGATAGACCTCACGATCTATTCTCGTGTCTGACAGTCGTGATAAAAAAAATGCTTTGCTCATATTTATTTATTGCTACCACGCTGCCAAAATATAAATTCGTTTCTGAAGCCTGAAGCTCAGTCATATATTTATTTTTTCCGGTAAACAAACTTGAGCTTTTATTCTGAGAACTGATGCCTTTAACAAAGCTTGTTCTCGCAGGTAGGTATAGTAATAAACGGAAATGATGTGCCAAATAGCCGACCTAAAAGTGTATATTTTGGGTGTTTATATTCTTCGATTTAGTTTAAACTCAGTTTTAACCAAATAAAATCTAAAGTAGGTATTTAATTTTAGTAGTGTCATAGGAAGAACAATACGCAAATACCTAAGTATGTAGATAGGCAAGTGCTTGTCTAATAGTCTGAAAAATGTACTTACGTTCTTACGTAGGTATGTAACAGATAAATAGGTACCTTTTTAGATAGGTTTAGGATAGGATAGAATCAAGTCTTCAGGCGTAAGATAAACCATTACCATGCCGTTTTCTTCCACTTCAATTTGTAACAATGTGTAAAATACGAAAATAGTCCTATTAGTGGCACTTACAACAAAAACAAGCATTGAAAACATACCTATTTCAAGAACCGGAAAAAGGATAAAAATAAATGTGTCTTGATATGAATATAACCTAATACACAAAATCTCATTCAATTCTGCCATCATTATAATTATAATTAAATAAGCAGTACAACTTTTATCCGACAAGGAATAAAAGAATGCCCACTATTCAGATAGTCAAAATGCAGCTGCACTCAACGCGAGTGGCCCTACTAATCACTGCACCTCCATGAGACGCAGGAACCGCTTTTTTATTAGATGAATTATTTATTAATTCCTAAATACCACTTATCAGAACTTCATTAATTAAAATACAACTCGGCTCAAAGGCTTTCTGAGCTCTCGATGCTCCCCAATTCCAATACAAGTCGAGTCACGAAATCATTCACGTTTAAGGTTTGTCTGGTCCACCGGTCCGATTCATTCGTTCGGTCCCTATCGGCTCACAACAATCGTTCCCCTTCTCTCTACGCAATAATGGCGGTGGCGCCCTAGTCGTGGCACTCGCAGTTTGTGTTTCGTCGTTTGCTTGTGTATGTGTACTGTTTACGATAAGAAAAAATTCCATAACGAGTTTGTTGTGTTGTGTTCGAAACAGGAGTGAATTTTTGTGTTTTGTGCATACCTGTACGGAGCAAGCGGTGTAAAGTGAAGTTTTCTAAGCCCGTGAGATGTGTATTTGACAGCTTGGATCTTGCGTCCCTGGAATTTGTCCGCATAGGACTAGAAAGTAACTATATTCACATATGCATTCCTCTCTAAACCTAAATACCGCTGCCGAGGCGAGTTTCTAACGATTATATGACGGTTTCTAGTCTTTTTGCCGTTGATGTCGGGCTTCTGTGAGTGCCGATTCGGCACACCCTTTCAAAACGGCGTGTGGTTACGTTTCCTCACTTGTTGACAGATTGCGAATTGCTAATATCTTGCGAAGTCCTGCTTTTTGCCATTTAAAGAGTGAAAGAGCTACACTTTTATCTCAATTTTGGCTTCCTGTCAAGCGGTGACAGTCGTTAAACAATTTAAAACGTACGGCATTGTAGCTTCTTTGATCTTATTTTTTGTGTCGAGATCATTGCGATACATCTCAGTTTAACTGATTGCTTGTCATTTAAAAACCAAGGCTGGAAGTTATAAATAAAATATATAAATTAATAATCAATAAGGTCATTTCATTCTGAGGTTTATTATAAGTAGTAACCAAATCCCATATGTTAAACCAAAACTAGATACATATTGAGAATAAGTAGATAGGTAATATGCAGTTTTTAAAGTATAAACACAAAGTTTTAGACGGTAAAAATGCGAAAATCTATTTACTGTACATAGATATTTGTTTCACGAATATCTGTTTCTTCAGGGAAATTCCATGTTCAGAACTGTTTTTTTTTTTTTTTCATTTGACTCATCGGAGTGATAATGTTGTTGACAATTACTGTTTACTAAACAGTGAAATTATCAAATTTTCTGGTCTTGAGACACAATTAATCAAAGTTTAAATTGCCTTAGACCTTAGCAATATTCAGTAATATGACTTAGTTTTATTGCTTGCCATTAACGATAATGTTTTGTTATCTGTTCTCAATATTTTATCTTTATAATTATTGTATCCTTGATACATACCATTGGCAGTCAGACATTGCTATACCGGTTTGGAATTGGTAAATTTAAGAGGTCCACCTAATCATTGAAGTAAAAAAAGGTCACATTTTTGTAACGTTATGTAAGGTTGTTGATTTAAGAGTGTTACTGGGAAGTTGAAAAGATATGTGAGAGTCTGTGGAACTGGTTTAGGGCAGTTTTCGATTGTACATAGATGTAAACTTAAATAACTAAAATAATATGCAATTGAGATTAATAATAAATATTTCTATGATATTAATGCTGACCTGTAAATGTTGCGTTCGCATTTAAATTATATTGAAAGCTCAGATAAAGTAAAAAAAGTGACAACGGTATGTAACGAAACTTTATTTTTATAAACCTTTATAGCTAAAAACCCATTAGATAAGTCTATTAATTTGTTAAAAAGCCTTTTGTTTTCTATTTTTGCTCAAATGTCGAGGTATTAATAAACTCAAAACTGTACGCAT